>NC_133617.1:269845987-270145987 GCF_048593235.1 Sminthopsis crassicaudata | reverse complement strand
TTCTTCCATTTGATTGCCTTTTGGCTGATTGATCATGTCTTACAATTCTCTGGATGTAGCCTCGGCTGCCATCATGCCTTACTTGGGGGGCTGAAGCTGGGCCCCACCTGTCATTTCCCTGGGTCAATCTACATTCGGAGGCCCAGTGGAGGCCCTTGTGACATTTTGGACATGGAGTTTTAGATCTTCTCTCACCCTGTCTTCTCACTGTATCTCCATATCTACACTGAGCTCTTAGATGCCCAATTTTTCCACATTGAAAACATCGCCGAGTTTCTCTAGAAGGCCCTCCTGGCAAGGAACCCTGTCTTTCCACGTTCATCATTGTCCGGGTGTAAAAAGCATTTGTTCCCACTGTAGCACAGCGTCTTATGATCTCCTCTAAAGGAGCATCTTTGTCTAATCCCCATATAATTCTTTTGCAAATCTCATTGGCATTTTCATTAGCCAGATGTCTGGTAATTATTTCTGTAGCTGCATTTTCTCCAATAGTTCTTTTGACAGCAGTTTGCAAACATCCCACAAAATCCACAAAAGGTTCATTGGGACCTTGCTCTATTTTAGTGAAAGCCTCTCCCCGATCTTTCTGTCCAGGGAAGACACCCCAAGCTTTTATTGCAGCCTTAGCAATTTGCTCATATATTGTTATGGTATAATTAATCTATTCTGAATTCTCTCCATACTGACCTTCACCAGCTGAGTGCTCAGAAGTGAATTGTGTGTTAACTCCTATTTCCAAATTGCATCTGACTTGAATTTTACATAATTCATGAAACTCCACAAGCCATAGCAAATTTTCTCCAGGTTCCAGACATGTCCTTGCTATGGATTTCCAATCATTCGGGTTTAGGAGTTCATAAGACAAACCATCTTTAAGACAAAACATTTTAACATAAGCTGATGTAGCCCCATAAAGGGTACAACCTTTTTTCAAATCCTTAATTTTATTCAAATCTAAAGGTGCATATCTTCTCCTTTTTTGACCTACAGAGTCAATCTCTTCAATCACAGGATATGCATGTATAAAATCACTTATATCCTGTCCTTCTCTCTTAGCTTTAACCAATGCTTTACAAAAAGCCTGTCATAGGCTTAAGCTGCTTCACAGGCGATTCTGTTTGTGTTTCTGCCTCTTCCCCTCCTCCTTCTTCCTCCACCTTTGAAGGTGGAGTTGATGTGGGCCTGTCAATAATCTGCTCTCTAGGCAGGGTTGAAGCTTCTTCAAGAGAATCATACCCTAATTCCTCATTTAAATCCTCTTGCTCTAGGGCAAGATCTTGATCTTTCCTTTTTTCCTCACACTTCCTCCTCTATTCATTTTTAAAACTTTTCCTTCTCCTACAACTTGCTTGATAGTTTAAGGCTAATTGAACTATGTTGTAGATATAAAATACCTCTGCAGAAATTGAATGAGGCCCATTTTTTGCATGGAATTCTTTCATTTCAAATCCCACTAGCTTCCATTTATCTACATTTATCTTTTCTTCCTCTAAGAACCAAGGGGATGTGTGACTTAATGCAGCCAAGAGTTTAGCAATCTGTACCCAGGTTACAAGTAAACTCTGCCCCTCAATAATCTTAATTATATTCTCTATAGTACCACTCCTGAATGGGGGTGGAGCTGAGGCTGCCACTGGGGCTGGGGCTGAGTCGGCTGAGGTCGAGGGATTGCCTTTAGCTAACATCTGCCCCATTTCAGCTATAAGAGATTGCTGGTTTAGCCCTTAACAAGTTAAGTTCCTTATTTATCTATTAGCACACTCACTTAATCTTTAACAAAGTTTCCTCTTTACTCACGGTTCTGGGTCAGAGAGACTGAGATCTGGATGGGAGGCTTTTCCACTGGAATCAGGACCGTGTCTGTCACTGTTTGGGTGCCAAATTGCAAAGGTCTGGGCTAGCTCCTCTGAAGGGCTCAGAATAAGTTCTTGTCAGGATAAGGAAAACTCCTTACCCCACGTGTGGACGCCAATTGTAACGTGCTTTCGTCTCCAGAAGCTGCTGATCGCTCTCTGGGAGGAGATCTGCTGTGTCAACTCAAATCTCTAGGACAGATTCTTCTTCCTGTAGAGAACCGTTGTCTCCAGACAGTTGCCGTTAACTTCGTCCAGAGAAGTGACTTCCCTTCCTGCAGAGAGTTGTGTCAAGCCTGGTCTAAAGCAGAGATTAACTTTTTCTTCCAGAGCTGCCTTCTTTATCCTCCCAGAAAATGGGCATGGGATAATGCAAAGGGCTTCTGGGAAGAAGTACTTCAACCAATGAGCTTGCTCCTCCTAAGCATGCAAGCTCTTCTCCAGGAAAGGCAGGAACTAGAGAATTGTCAAGTACCGACTTAGCACTTAGTAAGAATCTAACAGTTCTTCTGACTCTAGCTTATCATTATTTTTCACTTGAATCCCAGCTCTGCAAATTACTACTGTCTTTAGTATCTTAGACTAAAAATTTAAGGTCTCTGGGTCTCACTTTACTTGATTTTTTAAAATTGTGGAAATTGGACTCAGTCTCATTTCAGGGACTGAAAGTAAGATACTTCTTTGACCCATGAATTTCTTGGCCCTCATCTATGAAGTGCATTCTGTCACCTTAGGCTGCTTGCAATTAACAACTAAAAAATACCTTTTAATCTGCCCTTGCCAACATCAAAGTTACAGTTTAGACCATCACTAGTGGAGGTCAAGGAGGCACTCTGTATCACTAAAATTCAATTAATAAATTCAGGGCTAATCTTTGTTGAGATGACAGTCTCTACCCCTGGTTACCTCTTCCCACATTGTTATTCCTCTCCAATTCATCTCAGCCAGTTCTTTCTTCTCATGATTTTCCCATCTTGTACTTACACTTTCTGGTAATCTTCTTTGAGGCATTAGGGACACTGACATAAGCAAGTTCTTCCAAGATCTAGACAAAAAAAACTATTCCCTCTTTTTATATTCAAAGAAGCATCTGAAATACTTCATATGATTACTTTAACATCACTGTAGCTAGCATTTATAATCATCTCCTGTGTGCTAGGCATTTTGCTAAGCATTTGATAAATATTATCTCATTTGATCCTCACAATAACTCTGGGAGGAGGATGCTATTATTATCCCCATTTTGCAATTAAAAAAACTGAGGAAGACAAGTAAATGACTTTATCTAATGTTACGCAGTCTTTAAAGCTAGATTTGAATATGGGTGTTCCTGACTCCAAGTCCATTGTACCATCTAGGTGCTTATTGCTATTTTAAAATATGCTTATTTAATATTTCTTGCCATATAAAAGCAAAATTTAAAATCCAGACTTCAAGAATAAACTAAGTGCTTACATTTATTTTATATGAGAGGAGAGGTTTTCAGTGTGCCTATAATTAAAGAATGACAGTATTGCATTAGTTTACTGAACAATGTTATAGTCCAAATACAATGTCATACATACAAACAACTATGTATAACTAAATATTTGATAAATGAATTGGTATAACATGTAGTCTACTAGACATGGAATTAGGAAGACTTGGATTTGAAATGTTCTTCACACCCTCACTCTTGGTAAAACTGTTCTAAATCTTATCTGTCTAAAATTTATCCCTACAATTCTGATCTGTTTTAAGATCCCCTTGATTTAGGCTAACCTCTGTGACATAATCTATATTATTGAAAGATTGAATGAGATAAGTTATATCAAGTAATTTGCAAACATTAATTCATAATATTAATGTCATTTTTTATTATTTTTAATGAATGTGGCAATTGGAATTAAGTGATTTGCCCAAAGTTATACAACTACTAAGTGTCTGAGGCCAGATTTGAACTCTTTTGGTGCTCTATCAACTGCATCACTTACCTATTCCTAAATTGTGTGTGTGTGTGTGTGTGTGTGTGTGTGTGTGTGTGTGTGTGTGTGTTTTCAAGTTACATATTAGAGTTCTTTATGGGTCTTGAGTGTTACCAAAGTTTCTGACCTATATTTTAAAAAATATGATGTTGACTGGTGCCAGTTTAATCACCAGCACTTATACTATTCCTAATGCTTTTTCATTCCAAAGCATCTAAGTGATAAAATGGATATAGCACTAGAGTTGGAGACAGGAAGACGAGTTCAAATCCTACCTCAGATATTTGTGAGTTATATATGTGTGACTCTGAGCAAATCATTAGTTTCCTCATTTTTAATTTGGAGATAATCATAACATCTACTCTGTAGTAGGGTATATAAGAATTATGTGAGATAATATGTAAAAAATTATTTACAATCCTTAAAGCACCAAAAAAAGTTTGATACTAGTGTTTATTCACCTTTAGAAGTTAAACTGAATTTAAGTGCATTTTCTATTCATAGTATGTTGTTTTAATAGATTATTTCTACAATTGTCGGAATAACAAGCTAATGTTCATTTTACATAACCACTAGATGGTGCTACAATGAAACTATTGTTTGTTGTCTTCCATTTGAAGTGGTTCTCAAACTTTTTTTTTTTTTTTTTTTTTTTTAATTTCTGGCCATTTCTGTGGAACAAAAGACTAAATACAGTCTTGCTTACCTTCTTCCACTTAACACAAATACAAGAAAGCAAAAACACCTTATTGAAAGTCTGGTATTATTTCTGATAAAACAGGTGATATATGTTTCTAAATTTACTTTCATAAATTATGAATTTATTTAAAAGGCTGAAACACAGACATCACCATAGAATGAACATTAACCTACAAGATCCTAGGCTATGAGAATTTGAAGGACTATATTTTGAGAACCTTTTAATAATTCTGTACAACATGAAAAAAATTTAGATCGGTGAACTTTTCAATTAAAATCTTCTACTGGATGTAATTCAAGGTATTTCAGACTTAGAGCCAGAAAGATTCTCTCTCTACTTTGGTCTGTTCTTTACTCAACTATCAAATTGATCTTCACTCAATGAATCCCAACGGTTCACTTTCACCTCCATAATCAAATATAAAATCTGTTTGACTCTTAAAGCCCTTTATAGCGTGCCTCTTTCTTATATTTCCAGTCTTCTTACACCTTTTCAAACCTTGGCAACTACCTCATGAACACAAAAATTACTGCTGGCATCTGCCTATGATTTCTGTTAGAGCAACTATGAGCAGAAGGCAGCCAAAGATTCAGGGTCGTCTAGCAAAGCACATTTCTCTGATCCATTGTGCTTATAGCCACCATTATCATTCAGAACAGAAAAAGAAATCCTCTGCCCCATTTGCTGGAAACCTAAAGAGATAAAATATGTTCACCAATGAAGGGTGCAAAATGAAAAAGAGATGTTTCCACAGCTTTTTTTAGCCAGACTAGTATCCATTTCTTTCTTTTTTTTTTTTTTATTAATTTTATAATTATAACATTTTTGACAGTACATATGCATAGGTAATTTTTTTTTTATAACATTATCCCTTGTACTCCCTTCTGTTCCAAATTTTCCCCTCCTTCCTTCCACCCCCTCCTCTAGATGGCAGGCATTCCCATATTCCCATACATATTAAATATGTTATAGTATATCCTAGATAGTATCCATTTCTTTAGCCAATCATCTAGGAACCTAGGGACCATTCAGGAATGGTTGTTATGGGGGCCACACTTAAGTACCTTAACATATATATCTCTGTTGGGGGGGTGCCCTGCAGATTAGTACTTCTCAAATGAATATTTGTTGTCCTTAATAAACTGTGCATGTGACATATTTGTTGCTATCCACAATTCTGAATAGTTCTCTGGGAAGTTTCAAGACATTTGAATGCTTCCTCATGTACATTCACACACACACATACACACACACACACTTATATACATCCTTCCCTCTCCCTTAAGAACTTTGCAGTAAAGATTCATATCCATAATATCTATGTGGCTCAATTTCGAATGACCTCTTGTTACATGATTATTAGAATATATTTGTATTTAAAATGTTAGAAAATAATAATAGTAGTAAATAACTTATTATTGGGAGAAAAACCATGGTGAACTACTCTTAGGAGACTTTTGTCTATAATAAACCACACCAGTGCCAACCAGCATAATGAACACTTGTCTATCTTTTTTTTTCTTTCTTTTAATCAATTTGAATTTTAAGACACAATGACTGCTGTCTTGCTGTCTTGCTACCCCTCTTTGACCACTTATAGAAAAAAATTATTATTGTGCCCAAGTCAGTCCTGGACCATGGTTGAACTATTCCTCAGTTCTAAAGCTACTGATAAAATAGCTTTCACCAAGGAGATTATGCCCAGGTATGATCCTTTTGCCTCATTGGGGTCTCATCTCAGTGTATTCTAGAAATATTCTGATATTCTCCCTTTGACTCTATCTGCAGACCAAAGTGCAGAGGTAGGGGGAATGATAGTTGTAAATAGATGGAATTATGAATAGATGAATAAATGACTAATATATGGAAAAGGTAGCATTTATCTAGCCCTAAACTGTAATTAGTGGCAGGTTGGTGTTGAGAGTCTCTAAACTTTAATTTGTTGCTATTCTAAATCTTGAATTCAAGTGTGTCTGATCCTGCATAGAGCTGCTGGTTCATCATTCAAGGAAAATGCCATGTGCCTCTGAAGTCTGAGGACTTCTGCAGGTGAATATCTGTTCCTGAGAGAGTCAAGACAATGGTCTTGTGAAAGTGAAGATAGGATTCTTTTGACCTATCCCCATCTTGGTAAATAAGACATTTCTAAGCCTAGATATGATATCCTGTTACACAATTGGCTGACTATGACTCATCTGAAATCAGAGACCTACTGCTATTATCCCCTTGCCTTTCTCCTCACATAGCAAATTTTATTGATAAGCACAAATGTAAAAGAAGATGAACCCTATTGGTGATTTTTGATTTAAGTTATTCATGTTAGTATAGTGAGGGATCATTTTGAATTGTCTTTTGAGTCACAAGTAATAGAGACCATGAAGTTTTATAACTAATTTAATTTATAAGAGCTCATCCATCCTAACATTCTTTCATTTTGTTAATATGATTAGTAGTAGATGTCAGGGAAAATGTGACACAATTTTCAAAATTGGATTAAGAATTTTACATGCAAAAATTGTTTGAAACATCCACCTAATAATATTAGGAAGAACACAGACTCATTTTCCAATATAGGAGCAATGATTGAAATTCTCTGATGTTTCCATTTAATTATATGCTCTTAATTTTCTTAATTATTCTTGTTGTCTGCAGGGATATTACCTCTCATCACCATAATGGGGTGGCTGTTTATCAAAATTGCTTGAATCATTTTCATAAATTCAGAAGATTTCCAGAACTTGTGTGTAGGGCAAACAATGTGATGCTATGCCTGAACAAATGCCAAATGGTCCCCAGATTTTTATATCTTGTAGAGCATGTTTTACTAAGAGGTACCTATCCCTTGTGGTTCTTAGTTAATGAGATAGTCACCTCAGATACTTATTGTATATTTAGTATAGTATGAGTTAATGTTTAATTAAATGGAACATAATCAGTATGTTATATAAATGTGCCTATTTCCTTCTTTCACTTCTTTCACATTTGCACCTCAGTAAGGGGATTGTCTCCTTCTGGTTTTGTGTTGCCCATGGAAGACTGCCTTCCATGTATTTAAATTGTAATGATCCAAAGAAAGACTCAGGGTCTTTCTGTGAATCACAGTGGGAAGAATATGAGACTTAATTCATTTGGACCCATACTCCTTTCCCATCAGTATCAATTCTCTAGGGATAATGATTTTAAGTTCTCTATATTAAGGCCTTAAGCTATGAGCTGCAGATTGTAAACTCACTTGCTTAATCATAGGAAGCTAATGAGGGGTCCTTCACCCATGTTTTCATTGTCATGGTGACCAAGCCTACTGTGTCTGTGTTTTGGGCTAGAACTTTGAACTTGAAACAAGGATTCTTACAAGGTACTATCTAAGTGGAATTGATGAGACAATGGTTATCTAGTTTAGCATGGTGCTTAATAGTTCTCTAAGTTCAGTATGATTGAGTTAATCCTACAACAAATAATGGTTTCCTAGTGATATAATGATTGGTTTATACTCAGTTTAGAGCATATAAGCTAGTAGCCTCAGCCAGGTTCATTCAGAGAGAGCTAGAGAAAACAAGCGGACTGGAGGCTGCACAAGCCCTTGGACTTAGATTTATTCATTCCATCTCACACCACCTTGATGGTGGGCTCTCTTCCTTAGTTTCTCCGCTGAAACCAAGACTCCAGAAGGCTTTTAAGAAAGCTAACCGGGCCTCAGGAAAGGAGACAAGACTTTGAAAGAGATAATAAAGGATGTGGACTTTAACACCTGGCTCTTCTCATGGTGATTATTGAACTGAAAGGAAGGCTGCTCCAGAGACCCCCAGAAAACTGAACAGAGAAGATTACATGTCAGAGGTAACTTAATTACATGGAAAGTTCTCCAACTTATTTTTATACCTCTGAACTCTCTCTTTTTTCCAACATGAGCAAATAACTATCTTATGACCACATAGTCCATATAGGTTCCCCATACTTTCCTCAGTTTGTCACACTCCCTCCCACTGATATGTCATTTTTAGTACTCATGGGTCAGGTCTATCTTCCAATGACTTTTTGTCTTTTACCATGCCTCTTTTTCATATTTGGGTTTCAAATATATATATAATTAAATATAAAAACAAGAATCTGGAAGAAAGGGGCACCTCAGATTGTGAGGAATATCTGAGGTCCAATTCATTAGAAAGGACTGAGGAACCTTAAATAAAGTGCCATTGACTCAGAGCTCTGCTCAGTGTTTTTTCTTGTAGGTTGGGCAGGTTTTATTCTTTACAATTGACATAGACATAGCCAGCTGGTACTTGGCTATTCAGGAGTAGAGGTTAGGAAACAGATAAGTACTAGATGTGGAAGTCATTTTCGTAGAGATGATAATAGAGTTAATAGGAGTGATAAAAATGTAAAGGAGGAAGATTTTAAGGAAGAAAGAGGTTTCAAAATAAAGACATTGGGAAACCTACACTTAAGAAGCAAATGGTGGGTGGTGATCTAGCAAAGGACCTAAAGAAGGAGCAATTAGACAGGAAAAGAAATAAGAGAGCGGTGTCATGGAAGGCAAGGAAGTCTTAGCAACATCCAGGAAGAGGGTGACAATTATGTCAGAAGATCTGAAGAAATCAGAGAAGATGAATATTGAGAAAAGTGGAGCGTAACCTTGGAAAAAACCATTTAAAGAAAATGGGACCCTGGTAGATTGCAAAGGATTGAGAAATTATTGAGCAATGAGAATAAGTGTAGATTGGGGAAAAGTGTGAGCAACTCTTTCTAGCAGTCTGATATAAAAACTAATACCAGTAATAATAACTAGCACTTATAGGGTACTCTAAGATTTACAAAGCGTTTGACAAATATTAATTCTGATAACAACCCTCTAAGATAGATGTAATCATTATCCCCATTTTAAAGATGAAGAAACTAAGGAAGACCAAAGTTAACTGACTTGTCCAGGGTCATAAAGCCACATCTTTATTTTCACTCATATTTGGTTTTCCTTATAACTCCATAAATCATATTTTATGCATCTAAAAGTATGATTCTGTTAAAGGCCTGTAGGCTTCAACAGATTATCAAAAAGGTCCATGACACCCACATCTGAGGCTAGATTTAAACTTAGGTATTCCTCAGTCTAGATCTGACATTCTAACAGTTGAGCACCTTACCTGCCTTTCATCAGAGGAAAGGAGATATGGTCCTGTGTATGAATGTAAATGAAATAGATACATGTGATGAGTTACATTTTCCAAGAGACATCATTTCTGGGTAATTAGCAATCATTTTCTCTCATAAGCCAAATATGCCTTCTGGAGAACATTTAAAAAACATTTATAAAAGGTATACCTGAGGCTGGAAGTCAGTTCTGATTGGTTAATAGTCAATGAGAGGATGGACATATTACTGAGGAGGTGGATAAAAAGTTTTCTGCTGTTCCTGCTGAGAATGGAACCCACTCATGAAACTCAAACTACCTCCAGCAATCTGGACAAAAAAACCCATTTCTATATAGAAGATTTGCTGATTTTTCCCCTTTATAAGCTGTGACATCCTCTTCCTAATAATCAGCAAGGGGGAAAGGGGAGAGAATTTCATAACAGAAAAATGTTGCTAGATTCTGTTTGTAAGGTTTTTAGTTAGAAGCATGTACCCTGAGGATTTGAGCAATCTCATCTATCAGCAATGTCCTTCAGAGGCTGATTAAATAACCTACAGAGGTTCTGAATGAGGAAATAGGAAGGGAAAGCCCTAATCTTAATTTAATAATTGGTTATTAATAAAAAGAAATAATTTCTCTCAAAAGGTAAGTGAAGAGTTTTTTTTTTTTTGTTTTGTTTTTAAAGGAGCAGTCCTATGTATATTTGCAGATAAATGGAAATAATAAATAGAGATTCAAGGTTTGAAAGATAGGACATTATCTATGAATCAAACATCCAGAATATACCATAGGAAATTTGATGAAGTAGAGAGATTAGCCTTAACTAAAGAACCACCTTATCCTCATATACTGAAGAAAACAAGAAGAGAAGAGGTGAAGATATAGAAGGGTTATGAAGTATGAATTAGGGAAGAGGATTATCATTTCTGAATGTCATTCTTTTCAGTCAAATCAGAGAGGTCATTTGGGATAGATTTACTGTGGGCAGTGTTGAAAGCTTAATGAAATAGGAAAAACTCAAATCAGCTTCTGTAAAGGGCTGAAACTCTGAATAGGTGCACTGGAATCAGACAATGGAGCACTTAAGGCTAATTATCTATTGGATAATACTCTATTAGCATATGCTTGGAAACTGGCCCTTCTCACTATTCTGTGCTGGCTCAATCTTTTGTTGTATACAGATAATTGTAGCAAGGATTGGGGGGGTGGAGTGAGACAAGCCAGAGTCACTTTGGAGGTGGAGGAGGAGGAGAAGGGAGGTTGGTGGAGAGCTTGTGGCAGTTTCCTCCATCTCCTTCACTTCTCCCCCTAACGACCAAGGGCTTTTGCTTATCCTGACTCCGGCTGATTCTGAGGCCTCCAAGGAGCAAACCCAGACTTCACAAGCTGCTGCAGAGAATAGGCTAATCAAAGAAAAAAAAATTAACTTGTTCTATAGCAATGAAAGTATGAACAACTAAGATTAGATAAAAATAAAGTTGTGAAAAGTTAGTTAGGTCATATGTCCTTCTTTTTCTCTGGAAGAAGAATTGGATCCAGATGAATGGGAATTAGTAGGAAAGCAATTAGGTGAACACTACAATTCCAGGCCAAACTCAATTTCCAAAGATACAATTCATATATACAATGTAATCTAATTGGCTTTAAACAATGTTATTCTAAAGGAAGAGATGAAGGAGCAAAATGGGGAAGTGTCAACTAAACTAGGTGAAAAGGATGAATCAGATAACAATGAAGTTAAGTACAATTCTGAGCAATAGCAACAGGAGCACCTCCCATCTTCTCCCTCAATTAACCCTTCAGGGGTGGAGCAAGAAGGAGGAAGGGAAGAGACAGAAACACAAACAGAATCGCCTGTGAAGCAGCCTAAGCCTATGACAAGATTAGAAAAAGCATTGGTTAAAGCTAAGAGAGAAGGACAGGATATAAGTGATTTTATACATGCATATCCTGTGATTGAAGAGATTGACTCTGTAGACCATAAAAGGAGAAGATATGCACCTTTAGATTTGAATAAAATTAAGGATTTGAAAAAAGGTTGTACCCTTTATGGGGCTACATCAGCTTATGTTAAAATGTTACTAGATGGTTTGTCTTATGAAGTCCTAACCCCAAATGATTGGAAATTCATAGCAAGGACATGTCTGGAACCTGGAGAAAATTTGCTATGGCTTGCGGAATTTCATGAATTATGTAAAATTCAAGTCAGATGCAATTTGGAAATAGGAGTTAACACACAATTCACTTTTGAGCACTTAGCTGGTGAAGGTCAGTATGGAGAGAATTCAGAACAGATTAATTATACCATGACAATATATGAGCAAATTGCTAAGGCTGCAATAAAAGCTTGGGGTGTCCTCCCTGGACAGAAAGATCGGGGAAAGGCTTTCACTAAAATAGAGCAAGGTCCCAATGAACCTTTTGTGGATTTTGTGGGATGTTTGCAAACTGCTGTCAAAAGAACTATTGGAGAAAATGCAGCTACAGAAATAATTACCAGACATCTGGCTAATGAAAATGCCAATGAGATTTGCAAAAGAATTATATGGGGATTAGACAAAGATGCTCCTTTAGAGGAGATCATAAGACGCTGTGCTACAGTGGGAACAAATGCTTTTTACACCCAGACAATGATGAACATGGAAAGACAGGGTCCCTTGCCAGGAGGGCCTTCTAGAGAAACTCGGCGATGTTTTCAATGTGGAAAAATTGGGCATCTAAGAGCTCAGTGTAGATATGGAGATACAGTGAGAAGACAGGGTGAGAGAAGACCTAAAACCCCATGTCCAAAATGCAACAGAGGACTCCATTGGCCATGAAAGTGTAGAATAATTCAGGGAAACGGGATGAGGGGCCCAGGTCCATGACCCCAGGCAAAAAAGACTTGGAGCATGATGGCAGCTGATGTTACACCCAAAGAGACTTTAGAAGGTCAGGACTCTGATTTGATCAACCAGCAGAAAAGCAATCACATGGCAGAAAGGGATTATCTGATAAGTCAGCCCAAAGGCAACCAGATTGCAAAACTGGATTACACTTGGGGAGAATACAGGCCTTTTAAACCAACAGGGCTGTGTCCAGTGCAAACAACTCCAATGTAATTGCCAGATGATGAAAAGAGATTTAAAAAGTGGTAAATAGAAGGAAATTAAATAGGTTGATTACCTGGGAGAGAGGGTTTGCTTGTATTTCTTCAGCAGGAGAAGGAATCAGGTGGGTGCCAATGAGTCGTATTCGCCTTGTCCATCAGAGAGAGACAGAAAAAGAGAAAGACCTCAAAATAAAGGAGAAGATCTAAGAAACATCTTACACCGAAAGAGCATGGCTAATAAAAAGACTGTTAAAGAACTTTAAAACCAGCAGGAATCATTGGACTTCCTAACACAAGATGAGACTAATGGACAATGGACTTATGGACATTTATAATTTCTCAATTTATGATTATTTGATCATGTTATTTGTTATATACTTCTAGCATGTATTATGTTACTATGTTACTATGTGCTTATGTAATTTATGTAATTATGTGTAATACCTCCCATATTGATAGATTTATGTTTCAAGGTCATGACTATCCTATGTTCTAAATCAAAAGAAAGGGGGAGATGTTAGGATTACTAGGTGAGAACTCAGGTTGTCTGGACAATGACAAGGTGAGAATTCAGGTTGTCTGGACAATTACAAGGTGAGAACTCAGGTTGACTTGATAAGAGGAGCAAGCTCATTGGTTGGAGTACTTCTTCCCAGAAGCCCTTGCATTATCCCACGCCCATTCTCTGGGAGGATAAAAGAGGACACCACTCCAGAGATAGGAGAAGTCTCTGCATTACATCAGGCCTGACGGGGCTCTCTGCAGGAAGGGAAGTCACTTCTCTGGACAAGAGTTAACAGCAACTGCCTGGAGACAACGGTTCACTACAAGAAGAAGAATCTGTCTGAGAGATTTGAGTAGACACAGCAGATCTCTTCCCAGAGAGCAATCTGGCAGCTTCTGGAGACGACAGCTCGCTACAGATATTATGTAGTTTTATTGAGATCTAAGGTGAGTAGCTATGTGGCACAGTGAATATCCAGGACCAAGCCTGGATTCTGGAAGATTTAAGTCTGGCCTCAAAAACTTACAGGATCATGAAAAATAGGAAAGACTGAACACCAATACAACAAAAGGTATCTCTCTTGTGACCAGAATAAAGCTGTATGTCATAAGAGTTGAGGATGCTGATGAAGTAGAACAGGGTGTTCAAGGGGACATTAACATATATTGAAGTATGAAGGCAAGAACTGAGATAATACAGGAAGACTGTGAACCACAAACCAAACTTGAAAAAAAGGAGCAAATGACCTAGAGATTAATAGATCACAGTAACAAGGACCTTGACAGATTGATACAGATCAGTGAAATGAATCTTAACAACAGGGAAGGCTATTAAATGTTGGTAGTAGCAGAATGGTCCAGAAGTAGTAGTAAAAAGTAAGGAATATGATAACTCTCCCTCCTGGACCAGCATGTTTGAGTGAGAGAGACATGAGAGAAACAGCAAGCAGTTCTAATGAGATAGCTTTGTGTTCTGTAAATTAGGAAGAAAGGCCACCTGCTGAAAGTAGAGGGAGCAGGGTAGATAATGAGAATTTAGAAATATGGGGAACATTTGGATTGGAGGAGTGAAAGTATTATGTAGCAGTAATAGGCTCCTCAGAGGTTATTTGTTGTTGTCTCCCTGAAATCCTTTGAGAATGTTGCTATTGTATTAATAAGCATTATGTCTAGAATGTGATCTGAATGATGAAAGAACTGGAGACTGTGTTATTTATTCATCCAGGGAAGCAAATGAGGATGTTTAACTTAGAATACAGAAGCCTATAAGGGAAAAAATACTACATGATAGTGCTTTTAAGAATATAAGTGTTGTCAAGCAAGGGACTATCTTATGACTTACACAAGTGAGCATCAACACAACAAATGGTACCTCTCTTGTGACCAGAATAAAGATGTATGTCATAAGAATTGACGATGCTGATGAAGTAGATCAAGATGTTCAAGGGGACATTATGATGACTTCTTCACTTGTTTTTTTTTTTTTGTTTGTTTGTTTGTTTGTTTTTTCAGTTCTCTCTGGCATTTTTGTGACCCAATTTAGGGTTTTCTTGGCAGAGATATTGGAGCAGTTTGCCATTTACTTCTCCAACTTATTTTACAGATGAGGAAACTGAGGCAAACAGTTCAGTGATTTGTTCAGAGTCACATAGCTAGTAAATGACTGAGGCCAGTTCTGAATATAGAAGATGAGTCTTCCTGACTCCAGGTCTGGCACTTTTATCCACTGAGCTACATAGCTGTCCCCAAAATAATGACCAGATGATCTCTAAGTTTCTAGGTCTAATTCTTGTTATTATGACTATGTGAATGGTTGTTATGTAGAAGAGATAATATATGGTTATGATTAATCCCAGTGTACAGAACTAAAAGGAATGGGGAATGAATTGCAGATAAATTTCTAGTTGATATAAAGAAGAGCTTTCTTATAGCTATTCAAAAGTTGTGTGAATTGCCTTGAAGGTGGTAAGTTAACCACCAGTAAATGTCTTCAGAGGATGGATTGCCTCTTGGCTGGACCATTACTAAGGGATTCTTAGTCACATACCCATTGAATTAGATAACTTTTAAGAACTCTTCCAAAACTAAGCAACTGTGATTCATCTTACAACTGGAGATTAAAAAGCTTGAAAGTGCAAATTACATTGAGAGAATTGTTATGTTACCTTCCTTATATTATCAAGTCATTTCCTGTTTTGAATGGAAGGATGAAGTTAGAGATACCTTGTGGTATTGGATATTATTGAGCCTGTTCTCCAGGGAAAAGACACTAAAATTACCTCCTACCACTTAATATTTTTGTTCTTATTAATTTGCCCAGTCTGCATATTTCCTTTGTAAAAGCAGAAATCCCCAAATGAGTGTTTCACATCCTTCACTGCTTCCATGAATCCAATTTAGTATCTATTTTGGCAGCTATATGGTGCAGTGGATATTGGGCCTGGAGTCAGGAAAATCTGAATGCAAATATGACCTGAATTCAAATAGTTGTGTAACTCTGGACAAGTCATTTAACCTCTATCTGTCCCAGTTTCATCATCTGTAGAAATGGAAATGGTAAAATCAGTGTTGTGAAGATCAAATGAGGTTATCTTTATAAAGTTCGAGCATTATATGCTAGTTGAAGGAAACTATGATGTAGAGTATCTCAATAACTTTTGCAAATCTTAGGCAAAACCATGAAGTTTGAAAAATTTGTCTTTGGTCCCTTCTGTATTTTTATTTTAAATGAATATAAAAACAACATTTTTGTTTTATTTTTAGCATTTTGATAATATAAATCAAATTATATGATGCATATACTCTCTCCCCTTTTCTCTGATACTCTACTTTTGTTTTTCTCTCCTTGTTTCTTTTCCCTTCTGCCTTTCTTTGAATACCTCCTTTGCTCTTCTCCACATTCCAGCTTTTTCTTATGTAAATTATGTGATCCCCTTGTAAGCCCATGTATGACCACAAGTATTGTATAAAGTTGTCTTATGAGGAGACATTCTCTAGAATATTGTCCTCTCTTCTCCAAGGAAAAACTGTGATTTCTCCCTTAATAGCAGTAAGAGAAAGAGCCATTAGACAGAAAATCCTGTTCCCTAGTCTCCAAGAGATAGGCATCATACTATATCTGCCTCATTAAATATTACTGGTCAAGGAGTACAATAAATTCAAAACAATTACTTCTTTGATTATTCAATTGAGCAGGAAGAGCTGAGAGTTTATCTCACGTTATTATATTATTATCATTAAACAGACTTAATTCCTTCCTAACAAATGCTATATAAAAGATCAATACAAAGAGCTCATTAGCAAGTAAACTCATTTATTGAAGAAGATATAAAAAAGGATTTCAAAAAATTGAGAAAATATATAGAATCAATGTGCTTTTCTAATGGAAGTAATATATTTTAACTCAAATCCAAGAGAGAAGTTCTGATATCACCCAAAAGGAAATTCCCTCATTTTTAAGGAGGCAAGCTAGAAATCAGGGATATGTTGTAGAGCCAGCTTCTTTGTGTCTGCCCCTTTCAGAATCTGTTTGTCTTCACTGACTCTCCCCAAAGAGAGTCTGGGAACCACACACACCTTACTCAAAAAAAAGTAATGAAAAATGTTTTTCTTTTCCAGAGCTCTGGTGCTCATCTTTCTCATAGCATTACATCAGCAATTAGAAGAAACTCATGCAAAAAGTTCCAGGCTTGCCTTGAAACTCTGCTCACACTTCTTTTCATGCTCTTTTCTTCCTATGCTTTATTGTAATTTGTGAACCTTGTTTTTGGTGCTCCTGTGATCTTAAATTATTTTGTCTTTCCATATATAAAGAATAGAATTCTTCTAAGTACTTTTTAGATGTTCATTATATGCTACTGTGATCTTAAATTATTTTGTCTTTCCATATATAAAGAATAGAATTCTTCTAAGTACTTTTTAGATGTTCATTATATGCTCCTGTGATCTTAAGTTATTTTGTCTTTCCATATATAAAGAATAGAATTCTTCTAAGTACTTTTTAGATGTTCATTATAATGGGGGAAAGTTGGTGAATAGAAGGCAGTTATAACTATTTTTCTAGATAATTTCTTTCCCTTGATTAGGGGGAAGGTATAAGTTAATGATTGGTAAGAATTTAATTACAAGACTTGTATTCTCTGAAAATCAGAGAATATCTTTTTCAAGATTTTAAGAATATCTGCTGAAATGAATTGTTGAATTGTTAGCTCCACATACAACTATTGTATTCTGTTCTTTCTTCTGAGAAGATAGAGATCAAGTAATTGGGAAATTCATGTAGGAGAAAGGTTAATTCAAATACACTAGAAGACTTAATGGATCATTATATAAGAACAATAAATTTGTAATAGAGTGTTTCACAAGTAATGAGATGAAGCAGGATTAATATTAGTTAATTAATTAGTTCAATACACAAAGCAAAGTTTTAGAGAATAATGATTTTTATATTCAATAGAAAGATCAATCTCTGGCCCCAAGGCTTGTATTAGCCTGGAACAGGTCTTTGAGGAATCTTATCCCTAGGTAATAACATATTTGTGTGAACAAGTATTTTTATTTTATTATTGTTTTAACTCAAAATATAGAAATAAACTCTACAGAACCAGATTTAAATGTGGTGCTGAGTCAAATTTAGATAAAAAAGTTAACATCAAAATTGAGTATAAACTCGATTATTATATGATGTTAAATATCTTCTGAGTTATAATTTATTTCATTAAACTTGTTACTTATGTTCAATAAAATTCACAAAATAAATATCATATGAAGATTTTTACATGCATGGGATAATACCCAAATTAAAATCAGAATCTCAAAGTAAAAAAGGCAAAAAGTAATTTATTATGATCTTGAAAGAAAGGGCAAATCCCAACAGACAAGGTGCTACTAGAGGAGTGCAAAGCACAAATTGCAAAACATAAGATTAAATAGACCAGAAGCTTCTCCCCATAAAAAACTCTAAATAGGGAAGTCTGTGCCAGAAACAAACAAACAAAAATTAGTAAATAACAAAGTCTTAATTTAAATTTCCTGAGAGAACTGCTATATAAGCAAATATTCTTAGATGGGAGAATTCTATTACCTGAATTCCTAAAGCCATCATTTTTAAAAGAAGTACTTACATGATAATTAAGAAGTGGTGGGAAACTGGAGGGGAAATGTTCATCCAAGACAATTGAACACCTGCAGCTTTTTAGCTATAGCTCAATTTATTATTCTCAAGTCACAATTAAGGCATAGTTCAAAGCCACATTCCCATGAGAGGTTTTTATTCAGTTTATCCCCTTACAATCCCTCCTCTTTATTTATTAACCTTTGAAGACCTCTCACACCATTCTTGATACATTAACTCAATCATCTTTTTCTTAGTCTCAATCCCTTTGGGTCTGGTTTGTCCTTTTTCTCTACTGGGGTCCATTTTTGTCAGGAACCAAAGAATGTGTGTTTCAGTTTGATCTCTTGGTCTCACCCTCTAAAGATCCAAGTTTACTGGATCTCCCCCTCCAAGTTGTTCAGTCTTTCCCCTATGGAAACCCTGATCATGTCTTTGAGATTAAACTTTCCTTACAAAATCTACTTTGGGCCATCCCATGGCTGCTATCTTCCTTTGGATCAGCCCACCACAGCATTTTGCCTTGTATTTTCCCCCCTTCTGCCATGCCACATGGCATTTCCCCCAACTCCTCTCTGCTTCCCATCCTACACTTCTCCTACTTACAGCTAACTGACTCTTTTAGGGTGCTAAGTGCCTTTCAGGATTTAGCCTGCCAGCTAAGGACATGCCCCAACCTCATGGGGTATTCCCTTTTTACTGAGTAATTTTCAGTTCCACTGAGGAACTTGTCTTTCATTTGCTCTCCCAACTCTATTTCATATTTATCATCTCTTCATTTTGTCTGTAACTATTTCCACCAAATAAATATATCTTTTGCCAAAGAGAATGAATAGCCACTGTGAATTCTTCACATGACCAGACCCCAACTTTTGGTGCCTGCACTCCTTTGATGACAAACTCTATATCATAAATCACATTAGGGAGGACCAGGTCTAGAATGGGACATGAAGCAATTTTCTGACATCTTTGGCAATTTCCTTCACTACCTGTCCATATCATCAATGTTCACACAGCAAAAATTTTATTTCCCATAAGCTCTACCTTCTTTGCCAACAAATAGTCTTAATATCAATCTATGCTGGAGAATTGCTTCTCTAGTTTGAGTGGCCTGGTCTGTAGAGGGCTGACCTTTGGAGAAGTATACTTGAAAGAAGTATACTTGAAACAAATTGCTAACTCAGTGGAATTGATGAGATGATTGTTCTCTAGATTACATATATACTTAGTACTTAGCATGGTGATGTAATGGCTTTCTAGTTCACACAATCAGTATGCTGTAATGATGTAATTACAATAAGGTATATAAGGGCAAACAAGGACTAGAAGATAGACATTCCATCTTTGAACAGCCTCATGGTGGCTGTCCTGCCTTCATCACTTTTGCAGAAAGCTAGCCTGAACATTACATTTTGGCGCCTGGATGTGGACATAAGAATTTACACATAGCAGTTCAACTGACACAATCATGAGTGAGTTCAGTAGAGAAGTCCCCGAGAAGTCCCCATGACATAGAAATAGGGTGAGTACAAAAATAGATAAGCAGGTAACTTTGGTAAGAGCTAAACTAGTGTTTCAGCTGATATGGGACAAATGCTTAGAAAAGAACCTTTCCCAGCACAAGAGAAGTGTGTAGAATGCATAGTTGAGCTAATTAAAAAAACAACCAAGATTTCATTGTAATTTGGGAGCAGATAATTGAACTCTTTGAAACATTATAGTACACATCTCTGTGGTTCTCCAAGAGCCAAGTAAGTAGAAACGAGTGGGAGAGCAACTAAATGAATATTACAGTGATAATGGTCCTGATTCAATTTCTAAGGAAACGTTCAATATATACAACTTAATACAATTGGCTTTAAAGAATTCCACAAATTCAAACAAAGCAGCTGAAAAATATAGAGAATTGGGCAAGAACAGTGCTGATGAACTTAAGGGGTCTGGTGCTTCTCACTTTCACAGCTCAGTTACACCCTAGCAGGTGCCCTTAAGGCATTCCCCATCTCTTGACCATCCCCCCTCAATTTCCCCTTTATGGGTTGAGGGAGGAGGAGGAAGGAAGGGCAGTGACACCATAAGTACAACCCATGCAGGAGCTTTGTCTACTCCCTATGACACATTTACAAGAGGCACTAATTAAAGCTAAAGAGGAGAGGCAAGATACATCTGATTTAAGAATAGAAACATATCCTATGATTGAAGAGTTTGACTCTTCAGGTTAAGAATGGTGGCTGTCCTGTCTTCATCACTTCTTTAGAAAGCTAGCTGGAAAATTACACTGGTCTGCTAACAAATCCAGTGTCTTAATTATCTAGTTAAAAATTATTTAGACTGAAGTCAAATGAGCCTATTCAGCATACAAATTGAGCCTGTACCTCCAACTACCATCTGGAGCCATCTATGACCCCAACCATTTGTGTCCCTAGTAATGTACCTGAAAGCACATACATGACAGAACAAAGCATCCTCAGCTAACTCTATGCAACAACAATTCCACTTTATAGCCAGACTGCAAAATAACCAGGTGGAGTCTTATCCAAAGGAACACTACTGGGAAACTGAGTCAGAAGGATCTCACTTTAAGCAGAAGCCAAGATTTTCCTCCCAACTCATGCCCAGACACTAACCTCCACTTGTTAATAATTCAAGGTCACATTTCTCTGAATAGCTTATGGCATATTCCTTTTAGATGGTGTGTTACTATTGTCTTGATGATCCATCAGACAATCATACCTGAATTCAAAGCTCCAAATATCAGCTACAGTCCCAAGAGATCTTAGTCTCAAATAGCAAGTCTCATTAATCAAAGCTTCAGGTGAATTTAGCTCTCAAGAGTCACATATCTTAAATAAGTATTGACTATACCAGTAAGAGATTTATCCTAGAAAACTTCACAGCTTATCTTTATATCTAAATAGCTGGCCTTTAAGTTCAACATTACACAAATAATTTTGCTTTAAGATGCTCAATAACCAATCTATATCAAAGTATGTTCAGGTATTAACCATATTCACAGGAACAAAGACATTGTTCTCAATCTCCCTAAACAATGGGAACAGCTTTAAAATTACTCAGTATAATCAATTAAAACTCACATAGAATATAGAATATATTGTCCTAATTTCACATTAATGAACCCTATCAGAATTAATATTAAAGATTTCTTCATCCTAAAAAATATTAATTTAACTTCCTTCAATCAAGGAGTCCCTATAAACTTTTCTGAGAATACAAATAACAGGTACAACATCAATATTATTAAAAATTCCTCTAAGCACAATTAATCTTCCCTCCCACCAAAAAATTTCTAATTGCAAAGTCAATTTTTAGAGGTTATAAATTGTCCTTAACAGTCCATTCTTAAGGTTCCTCTATAGATCCTTTAAACCTGGTGTTCTCAGCCTTCTGATTGCAATCTCAGTCATCTGTAAAATCTGGTAAGGTCCTTCTTACTCTGCTTCTTCCAGTTCTTCCAGAATTGTGAACTCCAAAGGTATTGTCTGGCCCAGCAATCCTTGTTTTCTAACGGCTAAAAGGGATGAGGACACTGCTAGTATATAATTCCTTAAAAACTTATCCTTTGTTTCAAAAGAGGGTCTTTCCATTTTTCCTCCCAAATAAAAGTCAACCAAACAGCATTTCATATGAGGAAAGTTCCAGGTCAAAAAAAATAGGTAAACATTTGGTCCAATTTAGTCTCTAACATCAATTTAATAAATGTATCTTTAAAATCTGATTCATTGGATGCCCATCAATTGGAGAATGGTTGGGCAAATTATGGTATATGAATGTTATGGAATATTATTGCTCTGTAATAAATGACCAGCAGGTTGAATACAGAGAGGTTTGGAGAGACTTACATGAACTGATGCTGAATGAAATGAGCAGAACCAGGAGATCATTATACACTTCACCAAATACTGTATGAGGATGTATTCTGATGGAAGTGGATATCTTCAACATAGAGAAGATCTAATCCAGTTCCAGTTGATCAATGATGGACAGAATCAGCTACACCCAGAGAAGGAACATTGGGAAATGAGTCTAAACTGTTTGCACTGTTGTCTTTCTTCCCAGGTTACTTTTACCTTCTGAATCCAATTCTTCCTGTGCAACAAGAAATTCAGTTCTGCACATATATATTGTATCTAGGATATACGATAACACATTTAACATGTATGGGATTGCCTGTCATTTAGAGGAGGGGATAGAAGGAAGGAAGGGAAAATTAGGAACAGAAGTGAGTACAAGGGATAATGTTACAAAAAAAAAAATTACCCATGAATATATACTGTCAAAAATATATAATTATAAAATTAATAAAAAAAAAAAGAAAAAATCTGATTCATTCTTTTTATTTTGCCTGATGAGGGCAGATGCCTACTTGTATGGAATTGCCACTCAATTTGCAGTCCCTTACTATTATTTCTTATAAAACATTAGAAGTAAGATTTTTTTTGAGAATCCATAGTCTACACCAATTTGGTACAATTTATTCCAATGTTATTCCATTGATCCCTCTTTTTTTTTTCCCCCTGAGGCAATTGGGGTTAAGTGACTTGCCCAAGGTCACACAGCTAGGAAGTATTAAGTGTTTGAGATCACATTTGAACTCAGATCCTCCTGACTTCAGGGTTGGTACTCTATCCACTACACCATCTAGTTGCCCTTCACTAATCTTTCTTAAAGCAGCAGAACTCAGGGGAAACTTTCTATCCCTTCCCACTATATCTGTTTCCCCACTGGTGTCATTTCATTAAAACCTAACCTGAATATTTTGGAGTCTAGCTCCCTTCCTCCAGAAGGACACCCCTTCAATACCTTCTTATTTATCTTCAGATATTTTACACACTTTTCAGATACAATTTGTTCTGCAATTACACATATCCCTAATCTCCACATTTTCTTGCTTTTACTTCTTTGTTAAAGGGAGAAAACAAGACAAACCTTAAAATTCAGAATATAGGTAATATCTAAATAACTTTGGTCCAAATTTTACAAAATTTACACCAAATTTTACATGTCTAGCTGGATTGACAATATGTTAAAGCATAGCTCATATATATATATAATTTTTACAAATTATCCAATATGCAATTTAGAAAGTAACATAGTAGCTTAAATATATATTATCTTATTAGGAGATAACAAACATGACCTTTAGGTAAGTTACTAGAGAATCAAAATTTTAAATGTAAAATCAAATCAAATACAATTTAAATTTCTAGTAGCAGTACTTTACTATCAATGCACATGTGTTTCTAAAATCTTATACCAGAATAAACAAGTTTGCAATTTTAGTACACAGTAGTCAATAATAATTATCACATACAATTTCAAAATTGAGATTCCAATTTAAATATTCACAGCCCCAAAATTTAAGGTGACAGTTTTCAAGTATATCTACAGGATTTTAAGAAATTGTTGGATTTTAGGACCCTGGGGGAGAGGGTTGGAGAATTATGGACCCAGGTGTCCAGCTACAGGTGTGTGACCTAGCTCACTCTTTACCAGAAATACTGGGAAGGGAGGTAGAAAAGGGAAAGTCGACGATTCTAGGGCAACAATGCAAAACCTCAGATAAAAATACAATAAAGTAATTCCACTTAGCTGATAGTGCCAAGGAACTTAAAACTTAAGTCTTATAACCCCAGAATGTTTTAGCAGTTATATAACTTTATTTCTACAGACCCAAATTGACCAATTCTAAGTCCACAGAGAAGTCAGGTTTTTGTGGTTTTTGTTTTCTTTTTGGTGTGACACCAAACTTTCCTCATTTGGACTTTTAGAGTCCAAATAGCCACATCTTTTCTTTTGTAATTCAGCTGACTGAAACACAGAAGACAAAACACAGGCTCACACACACACACACACACACACACACACACACACACACACACACTGCTTTCTAAATCAATCAAGCTCCCTTCTAGGACCCACCTTGAGGTGGACTCAAGGAGAGGAATTCTGGAGTAGAAGCCATTGGAGGCTTCTTTTTAATTTACTTTTTAGGTAAACTAAAGGCTCCTTTTAGTTTACCCCCAGGCTTCGAAGGATGGACACAGTTCTTCCAAGCCAACAGACTACCTGCCCAAACAAAACAGCAGTATTTAATCCCTAAGTATTTTCTAGCAAAGATTTGAATTGTGAAAAGGAGCAGAATCTAGAAACAAAGGTAGAAAAAATGCTGAACCCAAGGGAAACTACATAAGGATTTTTTGTAAAGAAAAGAAATTTCCAAGTCCTGAAGTAGCAGAATTTTTGAGTTATCTTTGCCACACATGTATCATCCATGTGAGCCCCACTACCATTCTTTTTTAATTTAAGTGATTCAGCCCCTATCTGTTGACTTGATATGTAGTAGAATATTTTCTACATTTATGTGGGAGGAATGTTTTAAAGCCATCACATGTAATTTGCTATCTTCATCTTTACAAAGCTAATTGTATACTGGTTGACTGTTAAAGGACAGCAAACAAATGGGAGCTAGTGATCATAATATTAGGAATAGGCACTCACAGGACCAAAGGAAAGTATTGTTCCCCTATTTTTCAGTCTAGTAAACAAGTCAAATAAAGAAATGAGGTTGTTCTGGCATTACTAAGTCTTAATGAAGCCATACTAGCAAAAAGGCTGTTTAATGGCACAATGCTAGGCTGGAAATAAAGAAGAGTGGCATTCAAATCCAGGCTCAAATACTTATTGGTTGCATGATGATGGGAAATCATTTAAGCTCTTTTTATCTCTGTTTCTCAGCTGTAAAAAGGGGGAAATAGCAGAACTAACCTTACAGAATTATTATAAGAATTTAAAAAATAATAAAGTGCTTAGCACAATGCTTGGCAATTAATAGATACTATATAAATGCTTATTTCCTTCTTCTGCCCCACACTCCTCCAAAGTCGTGGTGATAATGGGTACCCATATGTTCACTAATTTTATGTTTGGTAATACATTTTAGAATTTTGCCAGGAATCAAAGTCAAATTTATTGACCTGTAGTTTACATACTACATTCTATTTCATTTTTGAAAATTGAAATGATGTTTGTTCATCTTGCAGATATCCTGTCCTGTCAGATGTCTCCTTTTCTCCAAAATCCTTTGAAGGTCACTGATTATAACTCAAGAATTACATATGATTGTTCTTTCAGTATTCTGTAGTTCATGACCTACTGCCCTGAGATGTTAAGAGTCCATAAGTATTCTATTATCTCTTACATATCTTGGATTTCTACTTTTTACCATTTTTATTTTGTTCTTTTCTGTCCAAAGGTCACTCTTCTTGGCAGAGAAAAAAGAAATCTAATCAGAATTGAACAATTCTTCCTTCTCTCATCATCTATACTTTCCCAATGAATAAAACCCCTGGAATCAGGAGGACTTGATTCAGCCTCAAACACTGACTAGCCATGTGATCATGGACAGGTCACTTAACTTCTGTTTGCCTCAGTTTTCTTGTATAAAGTCAGGAAAATTTTAGCACCTACTTCCCAAGATTGTTGTGAGAGTGACAAAATAATTGTATAGCACTTAGCACAGTATAGCATGCACAAGTGCATGGCACATGATAGGTGCTATACATGTTATTGTTATTATTATTCCTTTTAAGCAACAATCCTATCCTTTAATTCTCATTTCACCAACACAGCTTAAAACAAAACAAAAACAACCCGCTCCAAAAAAACATCCACAATGAGCTGTTCAAAGTTAGAGAAGCCATCCCAAATGTTGATAGGGACTATTTTTGTCTGACCTGTGGCAGAGTATTCCAAGTTCATATTGGTCTAATCAACTATAATCCCATTGTAACTCTACTCTTAACATAGTAATGTCATTTTGGTCCTCTTCCAGAATGAAGGAAAACAACCAAATAAGCAAAGAAGAGAAAAAGAGGACTATATTTAAAACTATGAATAATTACTATATCCAGTTTCAGGATTTTTTATACAGAATATTTCAAATTTAGTAGTTTCATCACTGCTCTATGCTGTGTACCCATCTGAACTACCTTCTACTCTCTTCTCCTTGTTTCTTTAATGTTTCATTGACATTCTTTCCTTTTTAAAATATTACTCTTACTACTCTCCCACTTTCTCAGAACTGTCCCCCACCAAATACAAGCCTTCCCTTGTAACAAAGAAAAATAACACAAATTATTCTCTAGGTTTTTCTCAATTCATTCTTCATTAGTTCATACAAGTGGTTATAGGTTCTCTAAATCCATTCCTTTCATCATTTTTTTATTGCAGAGGATCTTATCTATCCTTATTCCAAACCCTTTGAAATATATTCTCTCAAATTTATGATACATGTCAGATTATAACCAGCTTTTTTTTTTTTAATTTCTCTAACATAAACTCAAGACTGAGTGATTACTTGTTTCCTGTCATTTCCACTTCAGCAACCAGTTTTTTGTTGAGTAGAATCTAATCCAGCATGGAATTTCTCTATCTTCTGAAGGATATAATAACAATTATATGGTCTTAATAACCAATCAAAAAAGATTATCTGTTCTGTTTTTGGCAAAAAGTTCTAAAAAAAAAATTGAATTATTGAAGTGCCACATTATTACTTCATTATACCTTCATACCATATATACTCTTTTGTATAATTCTTCCTTCTCTCATTATCTAATATCATTATCCTATCCCAATGAATAAAACCCCTGGAATCAGGAGGACCTGATTCAGCCTCAAACACTTACTAGCCATGTGATCATGGACAGGTCACTTAACTTCTGTTTACCTCAGTTTTCTCATCTATAGAGTCAGGATAATTATAGATTTTTGTTTTTTGCTTATTTAAAATTAAATAGACTTCTCAGTCAGAGTTAGGGACATAGCTACATAGACCATTTTTTTTCCTATAATTTTCTAGTGATCTTTTCCAGCAAGGAGACATCTTTGTACAATTGGAAGAAGAATGGCTCTGAAGGCATAATTCCTGGGATCAGATCTTGCTTCTGATATTCAATGCCTTTGTGACTTTGAGCAAATCAGAGAATTAGATAGGTCTTCCAGTTCTAAATCTATGATCCTAAGTTTGCCTCCTTCTGCCTGGTTTATTTTGGTTGCTCTGCATTTTTATATAGTCATCTGAAGCCATGTTGTATTGCTGTCTCTTTTATTACAGTTTTATTGCTTCTTTCTTTATTGCATCCTGTAAATTACTTTTTACTTGTCTTTACTGCTATTTGGAGTTTCTCTCCATGACATCTAGTATGGAAGATGAATATAGTTAGTCTTTCCCCTTCCTGCTTCTTTTTTACTTTATGTTTTGTTTTTTTTTTTTTTTTTTTTTGGTTTACAAAGTACTAGGCAAATATCACATGCTAGTCATTTGTATTTGCTAATTCTACAATATCTCCTTCATCTAACCTATTCCCTTCACTTATCCTACTGTTATGCCAATTCAGATCTTCTTCACATTTTTCCTATTCCTGGTTTTCTAATTTATTTCTGAATATCTATCTTCACCCTCTCCAATCCTTCCTATACACAGTTACCAAGTTGACATTACTAAGGCACAAATCTGTACACATCACTGTTACTCAATAAACTTCACTGTTTCCCTCTAGGACTACAGAGTTTCCCTGTAGCCCTTTACCAAATTATTTTTTCCAAGCTGCTTACACATAACTTCCCCTCATGTGTTGTATTCAAACTGGACTTCTTGTAGTATCCCACATATGATCATGCCCATGTCTACATCTTTGCATAGGTTTTCTATCTCTTGCCTAGAGTTCTCTCCCTTTTAGAACACCTAGCTACTTTCCCCACTTAGATTAAGTGCTACTTCCCATGAGTTCCTTTCCTCATTGAAATCAAGTACTATAAGTCAGGGTTATCCAGTAGAAATAGAACCAAACTAGTACTTATAGCATCTGAACTTTAGATCTGTATCACACTAATTAGCTATGTAATTTGAATAAGTCATTTGATTTGTGCCTTAGTTGTCTTAACCTGTAAAATTAGATCATATGTTTTTGTCATCTCCTCCAGTTTCAGACATTCTGTGATTCCATTAAGAATCCAGATGATCACATCATAAGGTGTATTTATCAAATTAAAAATAAACAAGCCAACTGACTATAATATATGGTTCCCAATAATATATATGGTTCTTTCTGTTTTTTAATTCATAATGCCAACACATTTGGGAATTACAAAACAATAAATTATTATTTTTAATTAATTTTATAATTATAATTTTTTGACAGTACATATGCATGGGTAATTTTTTTACAGCATTATCTCTTGTACTCATTGCTTTTCTGAATTTTCCCCTCTCTCCCTCTACCCTCTCCCCTAGATGACAGGCAATCCCATACATGTTAAATGTGTTACAGATTATCCTGGATACAATATATGTGTGTAAATCCAAATTTCTTGTTGCACAGTAAGAATTAGATTCAGTAGGTAAAAGTAACCTGGGTAGAAAGACAATAGTGCAAACAGTTTACACTCAATTCCCAGTGTTCCTTCTCTGGGTGTAACTGATTCTGTCCATCATTGATCAACTGGAACTGGATTAGCTCTTCTCTATGTTGAAGATATCCACTTCCATCAGAATACATCCTCATACAGTATCATTGTTGAAGTGTATAATGATCTCCTGGTTCTGCTCATTTCACTTGGCATCAGTTGATGTCTCTCCAAACCTCTCTGTATTCATCCTGCTGGTCATTTTTTACAGAGCAATAATATTCCATAACATTCATATACCATAATTTACCCAACCATTCTCCAATTGATGGACATCCATTCATCTTCCAGTTTCTAGCCACTACAAAAAGAGCTGCCAGAAACATTTTGTCACATACAGGTCCCTTTTCCTTCTTTAGTATTTCCTTGGGATATAATGGTTGGATTCCTTCACAACTCCACCAACAATGCATGATTTCAATATTATTAATTTCTCCTTTTAATTTTAGAATTTCAAGTTTAGTATTTGGTTGGGGGTCAAAACTATACATTATTAAAAGGATTTTGTATTAATATGTTGCATTTTCTGATTGAAGAGAAGTTTATTTCCAAACTATGTGGCAGGTTAGTAGAATTGAGCTGAGATTGCAATACTAGTAGTTAAATTTCCCAAACCTCTATTAGAAGATAAAAATCAAATTAGTAAAATTTTCAGGGACTTTTTTTTTTTTAACTTTTACACCACAGCTTTTTATATGTATGTCTCCTGAATGTAAAAGTATTTGTAATTTAATAGAACTAGGTATATATGTGTGAATGAATGCAATAGGGGTTTGTGAACAGGCTGACATCCTGGGATTTGTAGTTCATATAAACAAACATTTATTTTTAGCCCTCAGATTGAATTGGGACTGTAGCAATCTTTGAGCCAGACTTAATTCATGTTAAGGAATTCTTAAAATGACACAGGACAGACTGTACAACAGAAAGTTTAGAGGTCAGTAGTTAACTGTTGATATAATTTGGTTGCCTTTTTGATATTAATAAAGTCTGAGGCTTTGTTGTTTTGTGTTTTTCCTTCAAGTCTTCAATATCGTCTCACTTTCAGATATCTTGTATATCAGTCAGATCCTCACAATTGTTTGTTCTCTAGCATGTAATATATACATTGTCCAGTCTGGCTAATTTCTCCCATTTGTTCTTTTTTAATTTTAGCTCAAATGGAATAATATTTGTAAATGACTTGAGTAGTATCTGGTATTGGTATATATCAAGTGCTTAATAAATACTTGATCTGTGTGTGACTGTCTCTCACTTTTTATCTGTCTGTCGCTCTTGTATCTCCCTCTTTTTTTAAGCACATTTGTGAATTCAGTATTACTAAATGTGATGGTTCAGTTGCCCTCAGTGGAGAAAACTAGTATAATGATTCACAAATCTTTTCCATTTTTTATTCTGTTGTTTAGTGTTGTAGAATATAGTCAAACCTATTTACATCACAAAGGAGGAAGCTTGTCTCAGGGAAGAGCAAGGATTTCATGGGGTAAGATCCTATGCTATGGCAGAGGTAGAATTTCAAGGTGGAAGTCCCTGTCCTGCAAAGCAAACAGTTTTACAAGCCTTTGGGAAGTGAGGAATGCTGATGAACTGTAGCCCTCTGCCAGGTAGAACACAAAGCATAAAGGTTTCTTTGTTTCCTGAATAATGGAAGGCTTTCCACTGATGTTATGGTATCTGGTAACTCCCTCTCCACTTACCTACCCTTACCCCACCCCCACATATAAGCACAAGGCACAGAATGCCACCTCACACCTAATAGTTCACCCACACTTCAAGGACTGTGCCAACCACTATTGTGAATACTCTCCCCATGAGAAAAAAGGGAAGCAAGGGAGGTTACTGCTAACCAGAATCAGAACTAGCATCTGTATGAATGTCAATGTGTACCTTTGCTCTATTTTCAGTAGCTTTCTCCTTATTCAATTCTATTCTTTTTTATTATTATTATTATTCCTTAATTATACCATATTAAGAACTGTGCTTATGGAAGCTCCCTAGGCCTCTTGGAAGATCCCACTTCCATTTTTATCCTCATAGGCTTTTGGAATGATTTTGCTTAATTCGCTTCTCAAGATTTCTCTAATTTTTTTTTTCTTCCACTGTTTCTTTCTGTTCTGTGGAACAGTCATGCTCATAATTAGCCAGCATCCTTCGTGTGATTTCACAACCATGTCATTCTCTTTTTTTTTTTTTTTTCCTGAGGCTGGGGTTAAGTGACTTGCCCAGGGTCACACAGCTAGGAAGTGTTAAGTGTCTGAGACCAGATTTGAACTCCTGTCCTCCTGAATTCAAGGCTGGTACTCTATCCACTGTGCCACCTAGCTGCCCCACAAGCATGTCTATATTCAAAATCTTTGCCTTTGGTAGCATCTGTTGTTGTTTGGCAAATAAGTTAAATATTTGCTAAGGTACTTTCTGGGCTCTTTAGATCTCTTTGTGTCAATTAATTAGTTCTGCTTCTGAATGAAGTCAACCTTAGTGTCATTTTCTTATTCATTTCCCACTTTTGACTTTCATTTACTTGTTTAAATAGTTCAAGTTTAAGTTGTTTCCCTTGTATATAACATAAAATTTTAACAATTAAAAAAAAGTTTTTTTCAGTAATTCTGGTCTCAGGTCAATAACAAGTCTTTCCTTGTCTATCAATATATCATCTGCCTTGGTATTTTTAGTATTATCCATGTTTAGAAATTCTTTTTTTTTTAAAGTATCTATAGTAAAAGCCATAAGACTTTTGTGTAATCTTAATGGTTCTTCTCCATAATTCTTTCTTCCTAGGCTGATTTCTTTCAGCATCTGTAAAATGCGGATAATAATAAGCATCTACTTCATAGGGTTGCTATGTAGATCAAATGAGAAAAAGACATATATACAAGTTTAAAAGCACTAAATAAATGTTAGTTGTTATTATAGTTATTATTATAATCAATTTTCCAAATCAAAACTTGGAATAACAAAATATATGATTCTATATATTGACTATAATAACTTTATCCAGAAGAATAACTGATATAAATTAATTCATGTTTTTGCAAATAATTATCATTAGCATTGCAGTATATATGATGACCAACTGTCCCACAAAATAAATTTTTCTTGTTGCCATTGAGCATTGGATAAAATACTAACTACTTTAAAAAATTATCTCCAAGGAATGTCTATTAGCAATTCTTTCACTCAGCTCAAGTTTCCTTCTTCCTTCTGATTTAACTTAGACAAAGGATGAAAAAATTGATATCCATTTCTGACAGAAATATATCCATTCCTTGGTCATTGGACAAGTACCTCACATTTACAGTCCAATAGTTAAGTTTATTGACAATCTAAAAACTGGGCAATTCTTAGCAGTTTTTTTTTTACCCCATTTCCTGAAAATCTGCCACTATCACCATAAAAGTAGAAGAGAGCTTGTTCAAGAATAGGAGCCATTTTAATTCCTTGTTTTGTGGCTTGTTATGGCTTACAACTATGGCGTCACTAAATGCTACGTGCTTCTGCATATCCCATTATGATTCTTGCACAACAGACTTGTTCTGTTGGCCATGTAAAACATAACTTTATGCAAATACCATATGCATATATTATACTACATGTATATATAGTATATGTGCATATATTTAGCATAACTAAAGCATAATTATCAGAACACATACTTTGCTTTAAGTATTCAAAGAAACCTCCATACCATTATGAGGCATCTCAGTATGACTTTATGAAATGATATATACTTACATACTTTACATAGATATATACATATATGTGTATACATGTATATATATATACATATATATATATGTATATATATATATATATATATATATATATATATATATATATATACATGTTTGTGAATATGCATTCATGTATCCAAGAGTTGGAAGGACCTCAGGTGTCAGTATGTTGTACTACCACAGCCCATATAAAGTATGTATCACCTCTCCAATATCCTGACCAGGGTTCAGATAATCTCTGCTCAGCAGTCTCTGATGCTGGGAACTCAAAGGGCAAGGCTAAGTAAACTCATGTACTGACTAAAACCTTGAATAATTGCAGCACTGTTGTTAAAGTCCACTGTTGAGTAAACAGGGTACAATTGTCTAGTTAAGAAGTGCAAGGACCATTTTATAAAAACCTCATTTATATATCAAGATCTAGGTCAAAATTTCTTTTTAATAAATAATTAATAATTAAATTATTATTTTCATTAATAAAATAATAAAAAATTTATATATAATAAAAAATCTTGATCTTAACGTAAGCTACAGTACATGTAAAAAGGTGTTACATTTGTAAGTGTCATGAAATCTTTTCAACATAATGGATTATGGCTGGATCAGGCTTAATATGTAAAATAATTTAAATTCTATTTCTCCTATTAAAAACCTGGAATCAACAGTATAATTACAAATGTTTTGAATGAAGAAATTCATATTTCTTTCTTATCATCTGGCATTCCCTTCATCTAGCTGAAAAAAATAATCACTTTTCTAAGCAATATGTGTAGTTGTGGTATAATAATGGTGTTCAGCTAATGTTTTACTAACATTGTTTTTGATGTTTGCCCTAAAAGCTCTTTAAATACAAAGGTCTTAATTTCATTTAAAAAATTTATTCATTTTTTCTAGTAAATTTATTTTCAATACATATTATGAATCAAGTTAGGAGAGAAAAATCTGATCAAAAGGGAAAAACCATGGGAAAGATTAAAAAAAAAAAAAAACAGAAAAAAAAAATTGAACATGGCATGTGTTGATTTAGATTCAGTCTCCTTAGTTCTTTTTCTGCATGCAGATGGCATTTTTCTGTCCAAATTCTATTAGGATTGCTTTAGATCACTGAACCATGGAGAAGAACCAAGACTTTCATAGTTGATTATCACACATTCTTTTTTTTTTTTTTTTTTTTTTTTTCTGAGGCTGGGGTTAAGTGACTTGCCCAGGGTCACAGAGCTAGGAAATATTAAGTGTCTGAGACCAGATTTGAACTCAGGTCCTCCTGAATTCAGGGCTGGTGCTCTATCCACTTAGCTGCCCCGATTATCACACATTCTTACTGTTATTGTGTACAATATATTCCTGGTTCTGCTTGTTTCTCTCAGCATCAGTTCATGTAAATCTTTCCAGCCTTTCTAAAATCATTTTGTTCATTATTTTTTGTAGAGCAATAATATTCCATTATCTTCATAAAGGTCTTAATTTCCAAAGGTGTGTAATGTTCTTTATATAAATACTTTATTTTTTTAAAATCTAGTAGAAAAGAAACTACTTATATAAAAGGTGTGAGATAACTTTACAATTACTATGAGGATCAAATGAGATAATAAATGTAAAGTACATTTCAAACGTGAAAAAAACTTTGTAAATGTTAGCTATTTATTATCATCATTATTGTTAATTGGTGTTATTAAGTCTATCTTATTTTGAAAATAGAAAAATGAGGCCCAGAAAAGTTAGAGAACTTAGCCCAACATTATTTTTTCTGGAAATAATTTGCTAAAAGTTGGTATAAAATTGTCTTCTTAGAGTAATACAATTATACCATTTTAGAACCAGAAAGGGTCTTTGGAATCATCTAAGCTGACAACCATCTCTTCCCTTCCCCGACCCCAATTCTTTACAAAGAAGAAAATTGAAGACCAGAATGGCTCAATGATTTTACTAAGGTTACAAATCTAGTTTGTAGCAAGACTGGATATTCCCCCACATCAATAAACATTGCTTAATGGCCTAATATGTGCAAGATATGTTGTAATATTTTCTGTGACCTGCAATTCTGATCTCCTATAGCCTTTGATTTCTCTGCCAAAACTCTCAGTGATGTTAAATTCTGATATGTTTTTATGGTTTTTCTAATATCCATGCTCTTTGCTACATTCAGCTCAACAACTGTGGTGTTATAACTGTTGGTACTAAATTGGATGATACTTAGAACCTCTTTGGTTGATGAGCAGCTCAGTGAAGCTCAAGGCTATGATTAAAGAAGAAATGGTTTGCTAGTTAGTGTAGCTTGTAGCTGACACTTCTAATACTTCTAGGAAATGGAGATATAGTATATTAAATCAGAGTCTAGATCTGGGGGTTCTGGAGGTAGTGTAGAGCATATAAAGTCAATTGTGGCTTTAGGATGAAGAAAGAAGATCCAGAGTTTCTTTGTATGTCACTTCTCTGAATGAACTTTGGGGAAATCAACAGGATTCACTTATATGTCTGATGAGTTTTCACTGAGACCATTTTTGATTGTGTACTTAAGCCTTGTGTTGTCGGTTTATAAATTCTTTGGAGAAATAATAATGAGAAATAACCTAGCACTTCTGGCTGCATCTGTTCCACAGGAAATAAACTAACACATGTACAATCATTCAGTAGAAGCAATGTCCACTATTTTAAAAAAAGGCTCAAATAACTATTTAATAATATTTAATTGACTTCTACATTCCTATAAATTAGGTAGAGGAGATGTTAGTTCAGTTTTTAAGTTATATAAACTAATGCCTAGGGAATTGCAATGTTTCATTTATTGTAAGTGCTTAGTTAAATGCAGAGCTAAGACTAAGAACCCAAGATTTGGATTGTTGCTTAACCTACTTTGCAAATGTATTTCTTTTTGAATCATAAAATCACCCTTTTTTCTTTCTTTTTAAATAATATGGAAGGATAATATAAAATTAAATTCATTGATACTGGGAAAAGGAGAGAAAAAGCCAATTTTTTTGTGTGTACATTTTTTATTCTTTAAACTTAAATATACAATGAGAAAAGAAAAAAAAATTCCATGGACACAGCAGAACATAAGAGAAGATATAACATAAAACAATAAACTTCCATTTCAAGGAAATTTATAATAAATATTATATATTATTTTCAAAGCTTCCCAGACTTTATTTGCTTGCTTCTAGGTTTTCTTTTGTTCTCATTTTGCACATTTTTACCTTAATTTTTCCCTTCCTCTCAAAGAATGCTACCATTAAATGCATATGCACATACATATATACATAGGTATCTATAAACATATAAATATACACTCATACACATATATGTAAGACCATACTATGAATATTTCCATTTCTCATTTCTTTTTCTGGAGATGGATAGGATCTTCTTTCATATATTCAAATCTTTCCAAGTTTTTTCTAAATCAGCCAGCTTATTTATATCTTATACCACATGTATATTTTAATATGATCACATCCCATCTAAGAGATGATTTATGGAAATTCCCCCCTCCCAATTTTCTGCAATTCTTTTTTTTGGTTATGTTAGTTTTGTTTATACAAGAAAATCTTTTTTTTTTAAATTTTATAATTACAATCCTTCTTGACAGTACATATGCATGAGTATTTTTTTTTTTTACAACATTGTCCCTTGTATTCATTTTTCCAAATTTTCCCCTCCCTCCCTCTACTCCCTCCCCTAGACGACAGGTAATCCCATACATATTACATGTGTTACAGTATAACTTAGATACAATATATGTGTGTAAATCCAATTTTCTTGTTGCATGGTAAGAATTGGATTCCAAATAACCTGGGTAGAAATACAGTAGTGCAAACAGTTTACATTCACTTCCCAGTGCTCCTTCTCTGGGTGTAGCTGTTTCTGTCCATCATTGATCAACTGGAAGTGAATTGGATCTTCTCTATGTTGAAGATATCCACTTCCATCAGAATACATCCTCATACAGTATTGTTGTTGAAGTGTACAGCGATCTCCTGGTTCTGCTCATTTCACTCAGCATCAGTTGATTTAAGTCTCTCCAAGCCTCTCTCTATATTCATCCTGCTGGTCATTTCTTAAAGAGCAATAATATTCCATTACATTCATATACCATAATTTACCCAACCATTCTCCAATTGATGGACATCCATTCATTTTCCAGTTTCTAGCCACTACAAAAAGAGCTGCCAGAAACATTTTGGCACATACAGGTCCCTTTCCATTCTTTAGTATTTCCTTGGGATATAAGCCCAGTAGTAGTACGGCTGGGTCAAAGGATATGCACAGTTTGATAACTTTTTGGGCATAGTTCCAAATTGCTCTCCAGAATGGCTGGATTCTTTCACAATTCCACCAACAATGCATCAGTGTCCCAGTTTTCCCACATCCCCTCCAACATACATCATTATTAGTTCCTGTCATCTTAGCCAATCTGACAGATGTGTAGTGGTGTCTCAGAGTTGTCTTAATTTGCATTTCTCTGATCAGTAGTGATTTGGAACACTTTTTCACATGAGTGGAAATAGTTTCAATTTCATCATCTGAAAATTGTCTGTTCATATCTTTTGACCATTTATCAATTGGAGAATGGTTCGGTTTCCTATAAATCAGGGTCAGTTCTCTATATATTTTGGAAATGAGGCCTTTATCAGAACCTTTAACTGTAAAAATATTTTCCCAATTTGTTATTTCCTTTCTAATCTTGTTTGCATTAGTTTTGTTTGTACAAAAGCTTTTTAATTTGATGTAATCAAAATCCTCTATTTTGTGGTCAATAATGATCTCTAGTTCTCCTTTGATCATAAATTCCTTCCTCTTCCACAAGTCTGAGAGGTAAATTATACTATGTTCCTCTAATCTATTTATGATCTCATTCTTTATGCCTAAATCATGGGCCCATCTACAAGAAAATTTTAACTTAAAATAATCACATTAATCCATTTCATATTTCAACAATTCTCTTGCTTTATAATATAATTTAAGAACTTATACTGCTGGATCTCCTTCCTTTAGATCTTTTTTCCCTGTTTTCCTTGAAATTTTTGACTTTATTCTTCCAAATGAACTTTGCCATTTTTTTCCTAACTCAAGATAATATTTTAGTAATTTACCTGGAATGGCATTGAAAAAATAGACTGGTTAGATCAAATTGTTCTTTTCTGTTATGCTGGCTTGTCATACTCATGGACAATAAATATTTCAAGTATTTCAATCTGGTTTGTTTGTATAAAAAAAGTTTTATATTTATGTTCATGTAGTTCCTGAGTCTGTTTTGGCAATTATATTCATAGGTATTTTATAGTGTCTAGTTATTTTAAATAGTCTAAAACAATATTGAATAATATTGGTGACAAATAGTGTAGTTTCTCTAGTTTTCTCTTTTGATTAAATTTATTTTAGCTTTAACTTTGAGATCACAATTACCACTCCTGCGTTTTAAAAAATAACTTTTACTTCAGCCCTTTATTTTATCTTTGTGTGTATCTCATTTTGTGTTTGTGTGTGTGTGTGTGTGGGTGTGTGTGTGCATGTATGTGTGTTTACTAAAAGCAACTGAAAAGTTGGATTCAAACTTTTAATCTAATCTCTATTTTCATTTCATGGGTAAATTCATCCTATTCACATTTTTAGCTATAATTTTCCCCCTTCCTATTTTTCCTCACTATCAACATTCACTTCATTTGACTTATCCCTTCCCTCTTTTTATTTGCTTGTAACCTGCTACCTTTCCTTCCTATTCTTTAACTTATTCCTCTTAGAATATTTTCTTTGTCCTTTTCCCCCTCCTCATCCCTTTGCCCTTTGATTTCTTTCTGAGTTTGGAAGACTTTTATACACTTTCATATATGTATGCTTTTCTACACAGTTTTATTTTTTTTACTAGAATCACCCCAGTGATACACAACTCATCTCAAGCCTTTCTTTCAAACTACCCAAATAATGATGACAGTATAAGAGTAATGAGAACATTTACACATATAAAAAGCAAACAATTTGACCTTATTAAGTCTTTTATAATTTGTCTTTAATGATTACTATATATTTCCCCTGAGTCTTATAAGTTGATTTCCTGTTAAATTCTGCTGTTTTTGTAACAAATATCTGAAAGTCTTTCAGTTTGTTAAATATCCTTTTTATTTTTTTATTCAGGATTGCATTTATCTTTGCCTGATAAGCCTACCTTGGTCATAAACCCAGCACTTTTGCTGTATGAAATAGTATTTCAAGACTTATGATTCTTCATTATAGTGTTAAGGCTTGTATAATCTCTATTGTGGCTCCATGATATTTAAGTTATTTTTTTCTTGTTGATTGCAATATTTTATACTTAAACAGGAAACTTTGAAACTTGGCTATGATATTCCTGCAAGCTTTCTTTCTGTGATCTTTTTCAGATGGTGATCAGTGGATTTTTTTTTAAATTTCTACCTTGCCTTCTTGTTCTAGAACTCCAGGAGAATTTTCCTTGATAATTTCTTGTAATATTGCATCAAGATTCTTTTTTTTAATCATAATTTTCAGAGCATTTGATTATTCTTGTATTATTTCCCTTCCATCTGATCTCTAAATCAATTGTTTTTCTGATGAGATGTTTCACATTCTTTCCTAATTTTTCATTATTTTGATTTTGTTTTATTATTTCATAACTTATTACATCTCTCTCTTGCCCAATTCTAATTTTCAAGAAATTATTTCTTTCTCTAAGTTTTTATTTTCTATTTCAAATTTTTAATAATTTTTTTTATTTTCTTGGATTGCTCTCATTTAAAAAGTTTTTTCCTAGATTTTTCTTAATTAATTTTGAAAGTCTTTTTAAAGTTCTTCCAAGAAGTCTTTTTGGGTTTGAGACCATTTGATATTTCTCATTGAGAAAGGAATGGCATCTTTAGCTTCACTATCTTCCTCTGAATATTAACCCTGATCTTCTCTGTCTCCAGCTGGACTTTTTCTCCTTTGATTACTAATTTTTTATTTCATCTTTATCAGCTATTAATACAATCAAGTTCTAGTCCTGAGATGGGGGGAATGATGCCCCACCCCTCAGTTCTTCCTTACTATTATTTTCTGAGGTTATTCCTCAGAAGGTTATTCTCCAGGCCCAGCTTCATCTAGGGCCTCCACACACCCAAGATGTTCTTGTTTGTTTGTTTGTTTGTTTTGTTTTTAATAAGAAGCATTTTAGTATCATTTGGACCACTGATTTTGAGATTAGTGATTTTTCTGCAAAGAGCACTGGTTCCAATTTTTTTTAATTAAAGCTTTTTATTTTCAAAATGTATACATGGATAATTTTTCAACATTAACCCTTGCAAAACCTTGTGTTTCAATTCCCCCCTTTTTCCCCTTCAGATGGCAAGTAATCTAATATATGTTAAATATGGTAGAAATATATGTTAAATCCAATATATGCATTGTATATGTTTTATACAATTATCTTGCTGCACAAGAAAAATCAAATCAAACAGGAAAAAAATGAGAAAGAAAATAAAATGTAAGCAAACCACCACAAAAACATTGAAAATGCTATATTATGAACCACACTCAGTTCCCACAATCCTCTCCCCTAACACTCATGATGTTCTGCAAAAACTGTTGCTCCCTGGAGGACTGAAATATAAAATTCAAGAAGGTAGGAAACAGCAGAATGATAGCAAGATATATCTAGTTTCCCATTTAGCTAGAATATAGAACACTTGAGTTTGAGGTTTTTTTCTCCACAAGGGAAAACATTTTTTACATATAAGTAACACATTTTCATGCCAGACTAACTTTTTTGACAGGATTTCTAAATTAATAGATGAGAGGAATGCTGTGAATATTGTTTTTCTAGGTTATAGCAAGGATTTTGATAAAATATCTTAGTACATTTGTGAAGAAGAGAGAAGTAGACTAAACAAAATAAAATCTGATGGTTTCAGAACTGATTGGATGATCATATTCATGGTTCCCTATCACAGTTATAAATTGTTCATATCAGTATGGAAAGAGGTTTCCAAAAGATCATTTCCCCCATCTTAGGACTAGAACTTGATTATATTAATAGTAGTTAAAGATTAAATAAAAATAAAAATGAGTAAGCAAAGAAGAAAAAGTTTAACTGGAGACAGAGAAGGTCTGAGTTCATATTGAGGAAGATAGTGGAGCTAAAAATGCTACTCCTTTTTCAATGAGAAATATCAAATGGTCCCAACTACAAAAAAAGAGTTCTTGGAAGAATTTAAGAAGGACTTTCAAAATCAATTAAGAGGGATTAAGGAAAAAATTTTTAAATGAGATATTTGCCTGGATGTTGAACTTTTTTTTTTTTTTTTTTAATATATCAAAGACTAGGAATAAAGGCATAAATGGCATGCTCATCACATTTTGCAGATAACATAAATGACAGTTATGATTTAGAAGAATTTTGTGTTCAATAATTGTGTCCAACTCTTCATGACCCTATGGACCATAGCATGGACCAGGGCTTTCTGTCCTTCACTATCTCCCTAAGTCTCTCCCAGCTCATGTCTCTTACTTCCATGATATTGTCTATCCAGCTCATCCTCTGCTCTCCCCTTTTCCTTTTGCCTTCACTCTTTCCAAACATCTTTCCTAGTGAGTCCAGCTTCTCATTGTATGACCAAAGTATTTAAGATTCACCTTTGTATTTGACCTTATAATGATTAATCAGAGTTAATTTCTTTTAATTTAGATTGATTTGAATTCCTTGCTGCCCAAGGAACTCTCAAACATTTTTTTCCAGCAACACAATTCATGAGAATTCATGGGAATTCATGGGAAATTCAATGGGAAAAGAAAAAGTAAATTAAAAATGTATACTGTCTAGATTTTGACATAAAGGTCAAACAATCAATTTGTACATTCTCTGTAGGAGTTGGAGATAGTTACCCAAAACAGAAATTAAAAAGAGATTGTTCTTAATCACATTTCGGGAACTGAGCAGTTTTTTCAGTAACCTCACGCCAGTTTTTGCCAAAAAAGCTTGAGTCTTTAATGGTAATTTTATTATGCCATAGGAATGTAAATAATTGAATATGATAATAATTGAATATTTCATTTTTAGAAGAATTAAAATTATAAATAACTCAAAAAGTAATCCAATTATGGTTTCAGACAGATAGATGTGTTGACGGTGATATAAAAGACTTTAAGATTTGTAAGTGAAATTTCCATTCAAATCTTGTTCATATGTCTCATCATGATATGGGGATAACCTCAAGTTTCTGGAAAGATATGCCAGTGTACTACAAATTCTTGCAGGTCTAATCAAAGTGGAAAGATTTCAAATATGACTGGATAAGAGGATATGTGTTAGTTTATTTATTGATTAATTGATTGATTGTACATCTACTTAGAGAAGCTCATCACTAGAAAGTTTGCTACAAGGAGGTCAAATTTGGTGTTAAGGTCTTATTTTTCTATGCCAATTTTCAAAGACTATTTCCTGAGACATAAATCTATATTACTGGAGAATATGCTCTCACAAATAAAATCATCACTCTTGAAGTATTTAATAATATGATTCTAAAAGGAGATGACTTTTCAACAGTGAAATGAGTCAGGCCAGTTCCAATGGTCTTGTGATGAAGAGAATCATCTGCACCCAGAGAGAAGACTGTGGGCATTGAATATGGATCACAACATAGTATTTTCACTTTTTTTGTTGTTGCTTGCTTACATTTTCTTTTCTTTCTCATTTTTTTCTTTTTGATCTGTGCAGCATGATAATTGTGGAAATATGTATAGAAGAATTGCACATGTTTAACATATATTGGATTATTTGCCTTCTAGAAGGTGCAGGAGGAAGAAAGGGAGAAAAAAATTGTTACACAAGGTTTTGCAAGGATGAATGCTGAAAATTATCTATGCAATCGATAATAGATAATAATAGATAAGATACTTTATAAAAATAAAATAAAATAAAAGGAGATGACACAAAAATTTAGCAGCAATGACATGCAGTAGATTTTGTATTTACTAGCAAAGCATGGAAGAAATGAACAGGGATGAATTAGGTATAGAGTAATAACTCTAGTAAAATCACAGTTGCATCAAAGTATCAAAACTAATGTAAGACATTAATTTGGGAAAGAGCAAGTAACCTGAGTGGGTCTTGGCTCAGAGAATCCTGAACTCCAAGAATATTAGACAGAGCTTGCTTACTAGTCTTCATACTTCATACTCAGAAGTCAATCACTACCCAATTCATTGACATTCACATTATTAGTTGATTGGTTTTAAAAAACAGACTTCAGATCTTAAAAATGAGTCCTAAAAAGTCTCCAGTAATGAATTCTTTAACTGTCACCTTTTCTAGATTTAGACATTTCATAAATTTCTATATTATCTTATTTATAAGGAAATTTATGAGATGTTTTCCAGCTTATGAGTATCTCATTAATTTTGAATTCAGATTAATAATTATTTATGTGTTTTTTCTTTTTAATTATTTTTAATTTTCTTTCACGTAGAAGATATTTTTTGAAGAAGTAGAAGATCTTTGAAGATGATCATTTCTTGATCTATTAAAAATACTAAAAATGAGGGAGGGAGAGGAAAGGGTATTTGAAATTATGATTAGGGGGCAGCTAGGTGGCGCAGTGGATAGAGCACCAGCCCTGAATTCAGAAGGACCCCTAGTTCAAATCTGGTCTCAGACACTTAACACTTCCTAGCTGTGTGAGCCTGGGCAAGTCACTTAACTCCAGCCTCAGGGGGAAAAAAAAAAAAGGTGATTAAATCTAGACCACGAAATAGAAAGCATTAAACAGATAAGATATTTAATAAGATTATCTTCTAAAAATGATACCAAGTCACATCCTCATTTTTTTTTTTAAAGAAAAACTGTACATTTTTATTCTTTTTTTTGATAAATACTTCACTAAAGAAAGGGAAGAAAAGGCAGAAATTTACTTTTATATCTTCCTTCATATTTTTGGCAGACATGTAATTTTTATTTTTGAATGGAAATAATTTATACTGCTATTTTTAAAAATATCAAGTTCTGTAAAGCACATCTTTCAATTTTTATATAACTGTTGGGAAACGTTCAAGGACAAAGTCTGTTATTGTCTGCTGGTCTATATATATATTTTTTTTTAATTGCATTCTATGAATATATTTAATTATAAAAACAAATTACAGTTAAGGTATCAAAGCAAATGTTAAACTATCTTTAAAATTAATTTTTTAAAATGAAAGAATCTTAACTTTAAATGCTCATTTGGAAGGAATCTAAATTTCTAAGGATCAAGAAAACTGGGTGGCTCAACGATTCTGTTCAAACACCCCAATTGAATAATAATTATATTCTGAAAGTTAGATTACCTAAGCAGAATTGATCCAGAATAAATATGATCAGAGCAAAGGAATGATAATGCTATATCTATAGAATTATAAATTTTTATCTGAATAATCTGGAGATTTTGATTTAGAATCTTTGTATCTCTGACTCAGCATGCTGTGTTTTGGCCAAAATTAACTGAATAGTCCTTCACTTTTTGTTTAATCTCTATTGTTTTTCTCCTCTTAATCTAACCTTGATCATGGAAGGCCATTGCAATGCATTTCTTCATCAGATGAATTTAATTTCAGCTTGCAGTGGTGATATCTCTTTAGAATGAAATAGAAATTAAGTTTTCTTTTTTTTTTTTTAATATTTTAATAGTTTTTATTTACCAGATATATGCATGGGTAATTTTACAACATTGACACTTACCAAACCTTTTGTTCTAAATTTTCCCCTCCTTCCCCCACCCCAGATGGCAGTTTGACCAACACATGTTAAATATGTTAGAGTATAAATTAAATACAATATATGTATACATGTCCAAACAGTTGTTTTGCTGTACAAAAAGAATCAGACTTTGAAATAGTGTACAATTAGCCTGTGAAGGAAATCCAAAATGCAGGCAGACAAAATTAGAGGGATTGGGAATTGTATGTAGTGGTTCATAATCATCTCCTAGAGTTCTTTTGCTGGGTGTAGCTGGTTCAGTTCATTACTGTTCTATTGGGACTTATTTGGTTCAGCTCATTGTTGAAAATGGCCACATCCATCAGAATTGATCATCATATAGTATTGTTGTTGAAGTGTATAATGATCTCCTAGTGCTGCTCATTTCACTCAGCATCAGTTCATGTAAGTCTCTCCAATCCTTTCTGAAACAATAATATTCCATAATATTCATATACCACAATTTATTCAGCCAATCTCCAATTGATGGGCATCCACGTAGTTTCCAGTTTCTGGCCACCACAAAGAGGGCTGCCACAAACATAGAAATTAAGCTTTCAAAGTTGTAAATGTAAATTATAAAAATACTTAAATTAATAAAAATTTGAACTTTCCCTAGTTATTTTTTCTTCCTTAACCTCTGAGGCATTAATTTGGCTTGGTTCTCTTAGATCTATCTGACCATTCTTTTTAATCTTCTTTGCTGGATAATTTAAATCTTCTACCCATTAGGTCTTATATTGATTCTATATTCACAATTACATCCACCCCTATTTCTCCTTGCACAGAATCACTATCCTGGTTAGATCCTTATCATCTCTAACCCTATTTCAATATCATTCTAATTGCTTCCTGGTTTTAGAATCTCTTTCCTCTTCAATCCATTTAACAAAGCTACCAAATTAATATTCCTAAAATAGAAACCAATTCCCAGTTTTTCTACTTATAACCCATGTGATTTGAAGTAAGTCACTTGTTGTATCCAGACTAGCTCTCTAGAGGATCTCATGACCAGCTCGGACAGGAACACCCATGGGTGGTCAAATATGGAGTCCATTTATTCCAAATTCTCTCAGCCTTATATACCCTAATACCCTTACATAATTATAGTACACTGAACATGTGCTTACTATATACTATGCCTGCTGGACCAAATAAAAGCTTGCTATTGTATATAGATGACTCTTTGCCCCTTGGTACCACTCTGTTTCAATTACGACACAGGTTGTCATTGCCCTTAGGAGAGATAAGGAGCTAAACTAGACATTGTCAGCAATTTCCTCTGGGTTGAAGGGTCTTATACCTCACCTAGAGTTTCCCCACTATCTGTGGCCCTCTGCATCTTTCCTTTTCTTTTGTTTTAATTGAAGCAGATATATATCAGTGGTTAAATCCATCAGCATGGGAGGAATCACACAAGCAAGTAGCAATATAATAAATAATATGAATAAACAAAATACTACAAAAGACTTACATGAGTCCCAGAAGGAAGGTATAGAAAATAACTATCAATTCACAACCACACATACACCTCCTTCAGCAGTCAAGAGATAGTCCAAAGCCAATTTATTGTCCATCCCTTCATGTAACAGGGAATCCAATGATTGCTGCAGGTTTTGAATTCCTGCATCAGTCGCATTAATAATTATTTTTATGGTCATGATAATGATCATGAGTCAATTGTCATACACATAGGGTTAACTGCCATGCTCTTTCAGTGGTAGATATAGTCAGAGATGGAACCACCCAATGTTTCTTGGGTGTTTTTCATTTTGAGGATCTTCTCTTTTTCTGTCTCTCTCCAATGGACAAGGTGGATACAGCTCGTTGACACCCATTGGGTTCCTTCTCCATCTGTAGATATATAAGCAAACCCTCTCCCCCAAGAAGTTAACCTATCTAGTCCCTTCTATTCATCACTTTGTGGATCTCTCCACCTCACCTGATGATTATCCAAACATACCAAAGCTACTCACACTGCACACTGCCCTTCTGGTGTGTTATGAAACCTGTCTGTCAGAGCCAGTGCATCTTCTTAAAAAACCAAAAAAATTAATAGTATAAGGAGTTAAATATAAAAATTCTCTAGAGTAACCTGTGGCTCCCCCTTTCTTTTGTTTTTGGAAGAGTGTCTTAATGTCTGTGTTTCTCCTCTCTACTATTGCCTGCCCTTGAGGATTAAAAGGTATGCCAGTGGTGTGTAAAATCTTATACTGTGCACAAAAGTGTACAAAATGTTTAGAAGTATATACAAGTCCATTGTCTGTTTTTATTGCTTATGGCACACACATAATTGTAAATGTTTGTATAAGGAATTCAGTAAACACTCAGGCTGTCTCTTTTGCTGCTGGTATTGCAAAAGTAAATCCTGAAAAGGTGTCTACCACAACATGGATAAAAGACAGACGACCAAAAGATTTATAATGGGTCACATCCATTTGCCAAGTTTTATTGGGTCTCAAACCACAAGGGTTCTTCCCTGGAGGAAGTGTAGGATCATGGAAAGGAAGGCAACCTGTACAGGCTTTTACTATGCTCCCAGCTTCCTCTCTTGTTATCCCAAATTGTAAACATAAAGCTCAAGCAGCCTGATGATATTTAGAATGAGATTTTTGGGCTGCCTGAAATAGAGGAGTGTTAACTAACATGGTGAGAAGGCAATCTGCCTTTGAGTTTCCATAAAAAACAGTTGCTAGAATACCAGTATGAGAATTGACACATAATAGGTAATACTTACTTGGATGTTTTCTCACTTGTTCCTGAAATGCCTTAAAAAGCTGATATATATTAGAGGCCACAAATTTTATTTGGGCTGTGGCAATTCTTTGTACCATACCTACTGAATAGGCCGAATCAGATAAAACTCATTCTGCTGAGTGGACCAAAAAGAAGTTTTGACTACTGCCACTCTGGGATGGTTTCACAGCATACATTAATTTGTGCATTGTATAGAAGGTGTATATCCTGTTAGGTCCTATCCCAGATAATTGTATTACCCCTTTAATAGCCTTTAATAAGATTCTAGCCATAAGCACTGGGTAAGGAGTAAGGCTTTATCCTGGTTATGCTGGGAGGTTCACCCACTCTATCACTCTGTCTCCTTGATGAAGGACTGCTGTGGGTGCTTCTTTTATAACAAAAACTGATATTTCCAAAGGTTTTTGAGTGACTCTTTCAACCACATTGAATAAATCCAGTTCAACTTCTCTCAGAGCCTCTTGGGCTTCTTTTGTAAGCTGGCATGGTGAGTTTAAAGCACTGTCTCCCCTTAAAATGTCATATAATGGTTGTAATTGATAGGTAGTTGAGCCTGACACTGGATGTATCCGTTGGATATCTCATATCGGTTTCTGAAAGTCATTTAAGGTGTTCAACTTCTCTGTTCTTAAAGAACTTAAGCAATAACTTAAAGAAAGTTATATAAATCTTGTTATATAACAAGATATGTAAGTATTTTGGGATATACTTCATATACTAAATATTGAAAAGGAGAATGTCTTTGAATTTTTTCTGGAGCTATATACAATTGGGAGATCCTTAGTATTTCTATGGTCTTTTGTAGACATGCTTCTAACATTTGTTCCAGGTGCACATTCCAATATATCATCCGTGTAATATAATAACATTATTTTGGAAATGCTTTTCTTACTGGAGTAAGAACAGCCGTCACATACATTTGACACATAGGAGGGCTGTTTTTCATTTGCTGTGGCAAAACTGTCCATTCATAGCTTTTATAAGTCTCCTAAGTTATCATAACATACTTGAAGGAGTTGCAAAGCAGCCTTTACTAATGCAGATGTTCCTTGTGGGTTGGGAATGAAATAAATTGTACGCAAGAGGGAAGAGGAAAGAGGTCAGACAACATAACTGCCTCTCAGTCTTCTTGTATCATCATCATCTTCTCACATGAAGAGATCCATTCTACAGATCTGAGTTAGACCTTCAGCACCACTGACAGGTAGTTCCTGTATCACAACAGCATGTAGTTTCCATCTGTTCATTTACTTTTCTTAAATCAGTCAACATCCTCCATTTTCCAGATTTCTTTTTAACAGAAAATACAGGGGAATTCCAAAGACTTAGAGAAGTTTCTAGGTGCCCTTGGCCAAGTTGCTTATTATATCTAATAAGGCCTGAATTTTATCACTGGTTAAGGGCCACTGTTCCACCCACACTGTGTATCAATTTTCCACTGGATCAGCATAGGTGTAAGGGCTGGCACGACTTCAACAGCAACCCTGCCTAAAAAACCAAAGTGCTCAATAGTAATCCCAACTGCCATAAAAATTCTCTTCTTTTTCGACTGGCCTGGGGACATAGGAGGACAAAACTGTGCTGGAGGGGCTGAAGGTGTCAGGGTCCCTCCTGGTCCTCCCTCTCTTGCCCATGAAGGTGGAGTTGAGAGAGGAGGATCTGGAAGCAGAGGAGATACACCAAGGGCGCATGCACAGGCTTAGGCAGAAGTGAAGGTTGACTGGGAAACAGAGAAGCTCCATGCCCCTTAAACTTCTCATGCAATACTTATCTCCCCTCCCACCCAACTCTCCATGCCCCTCAAAACTCCTAGAACATCAACAAACAATATAAATCAACAAAATACAAAAAAAAAAAAAAAAAAAAAAAAAAAAAAAGACTTCATCAGAAGATTATTATATACTTCAACAACAATACTATATGATGATCCATTCTGATGGACGAGGCCCTCTTCAACAATGAGATGAACCAAATCAGTTCCAATAGAGCAGTAATGAACTGAACCAGCTACACCCAGCGAAAGAACTCTGGAGATGACTATGACATAGAATTCCCAATCCCTCCATTTTTGTCCACCTGCATTTTTTATTTTCTTCACAGGTTAATTATACACTATTTCAAAGTCTGTTTTTTTTTTTTTTTTTTTGTACAGCAAAATAACTGTGTAATGTGCTCTCCTGGTAGTTACAATTACTAGTCTGTCCTAGACCCACCAGAGTACCTTTGACCACTGTCCTTAGCAGTGTGAACTCTACCCGGCTCGCCTCCTCTGAGGCCTTCAAAGGTCTCTGGCCACAATCTCTTGAATCTATAGCTTAATAACCGGTAGCGCACTCAAGAACAGCCACATGGAATCTTAAAAGCCTTTATTATACCTACTCACATAATTCCCTAACTGATGCCCTGACTTGTTGGTTCCCGAGTGAACACCTGGTCAGAAGACCCACGTGTTCACTACCAAAATCCTTACCTCTTTTGGCTATCCATCTCGGCTTGGCCGCCCAGGCTGGGAAGCCAGGGTGAAGAACGCCAGGTTAAAGAGAGCGACTGCTGCCTGCAGTGGGCTTACATAGGGCCTGTGAGGTCACACACACAGCCAATCAGCGAGAGAGTCACCCATTACGAAGCTATCTCAAAATGGACAGGATCCCACCTACAAGGCAGTCCTAATATCCACAGAAATTACTTCCGGGCTTCAATGATGCGCTGTGGCGCAGCCCATTTAAAGGGCCCTTACATAACTGTATGGACACGTATACATATTGTATTTAACTTATACTTTAGCATGTATTGGTCAACCTGCCATCTGGGAGAAGGGTGGGGGGGAAGGAGGGGAAAAGTTGGAACAAAAGGTTTTGCAATTGTCAATGCTGAAAAATTACCTATGCATATATCTTGTTAATATAAAGCTATAAGAAAAAGAAAAGAAAAGAAAGCCAATATCCCAGGCCTAGATGTTTATCAGTATCAGGTTCAGATCTCCAATTGAATGGAAATCACTTTTAAGGCTTCCTGAATGAGGATCTGGCTACTAATTGGGGGGAGGTGATTTGCCTTAGAAAAAGGCCAACCAGGAAGATATGCTCTCTATCATACACTCTCTGGAGTCTGGGAGGTCAAGAATCAAAGGGGACAGAATTTCAGAGATTTAATTTTACAAATAAAAATGATAATAATAATAATAATTTTACAAATCAAAAAGGGACAGTTTTTGGTACAGAGTTTATCCACATCAATATCACTCTGCTTCAATCACAACACAGCTGTCACTGCCTCCTGACTTCTCATGAAGGCCCAGGGTCCTTAGGGGAGATGGGGAGCTGAACCAGATGTTGTCAGCATGTTCCCTCTGGGCTAAAGGGTCTTATATATCTCACCCAGAGTTCCCCCACTATCTGTGGCCTTCTACAATCACTAACTATTTGGCCTTCAGTTTTCTCATCTTTATAATAGGGGAGAAGACCAAATCACAACTTCTTAAACTTTTTGTACTCATGACCTTTTTTCACCGGAGAAAATTTTTGCTTAACCCAGACAAATAAATATATAAAATAAGTATACAAATAAAACACTTACTGATAATAAATCATAAATAAATTTATTTTGAAAAAAATCTTATATATATAAATTTTAATGTTAAAGATGAACACAAGTTTGCATACTAATGAGATGGATATGTTTATTTTTATATAAAGAATTAAATCTTGGAGGAATATTGGATAACTTTTATCATTGCCAAATTTCTGTGACTCCCTCACATTCAGTTATATGACCCATACAGTATCACAACCTACAGTTTAAAAAGCTTTGGACCAGTTGATCCTAAGGTCACCACTAACTCTAATTCTGTGATCCATAATGACAGATATTGTTCCTAGAGAATAGATGAAATGTTTCTTATGGTTATTTTGGTAAACAGGATGGAAAACTATAGATGTGGAGTGTTTTCTACTTTATTAGACTAGGTTTCTATGTTTTACCTAACTGTATTAGGGAGGGCTCACTGGGAGTTGGTGGGGAAAATATATCCAGACTTCCACAGTAAAAACAGAAGACATAAATAAAAATTCTTTAAAAATATAACTATGATACTGTGAACAATTGATCAACCATATTTCTTTCAATGAATAGCCTTTAACTTAGCCATATTTTAGAATATGTTTGACAAATTGCTAAGAATATAATACAGCTTACTGATTTCATTTAGGCCTATTAGGGAGTATATTTGGTAAATGTAAACATTTATTGTGATTTTGTACAGTGTTGGAAAGTGTAGTAGCACTAAAAATAATGTATTTTCAAGACCTATATCAATTCTATTTTCGTGTGAAATGCTCACTTTTTTGTTAGCATGTGATAGTTTTGTTCTAGGAATGACTTCTAATTATAGTTAAGTATTGATTTTATTAACTCATACTTCTAGGTCATCTCTCAAAAATACTTAGGAGTAAGAATAATTTAATTTTAACATAGTATTATGTAAAGGGCTAGAACTGAGCAATGCACTTGGATAATGAAGCACGTGAGACTAATTGCCAATTGGACAGTTCCCTATTAACTTGTTTGAAGGTTGACCCTCCCCAGCTGTTCTGTGCTGACTTGATTGGTGGGACAAAGAGGGGGAAGTGACATGTGTTTGAGGAGTAGGAGGAGGAAGAGGAATTGAGACACAGACTGACTCAGTCTCTCCTGGCATTTGAGGGAGGAAGGTGTGTATGAGATTGCTAGACCTAACCCCCTGACCTTGACCGTAAAAGATCAAGAATAAAGATGTTTAGTGATCCTGACTACAGCTGATTTCTGGGAAGACAGAGTTCCAGCAGTATTAGAAATGTAAACTATGTAAATTAACATGGCAATAAAGATGTAAATATGAAGTTAAAAATATCCCAATTTCAAATATATTTTCTACATAATCTATTCCTGCTTCTTTAGCACAAATAGTCTAATGCATTGTATCTCTTACAATTACAAAACTGGTAGAGGAGACATCATATTTTACTTTTATTTGTATTAATAAAAATGGGGCTTTTTAGTCAATAAAAAGAAGACATACAAATTATATTGTAGAAAATAAAATGTTAATTATTGTTGTTAAGAGTGAAAAGTTATTTAAGAAGAATGTTTCAGATTTGAATATCAATAAGAGATTTCAGACACAGTTAAAACAATTCTTGGGACATAGTTACAATACACTACTACACTGGAGTCTGGAATAGGCATTTCTTACCCAAAAAACTTTAAAATGAAAATAGAAGTGAGTGGAGAAAGCTGGGTATATACATGTATGCATACATACATCCATACATCAATGTAGTAAATCAGATAATGTTAGGTATTTATTTTTCCTGTGCAGGGCAGCTGGGTAGTGTGGTGGATAGTGTGCCAAATCTGGAATCAGGAAGACTCATCTTTGTGAGTTCAGATTCAACCTCAGACACTAGTTGTGTGGTCTTAGGCAAGTCACTTAATTCTGTTTGCCACAGTGGCAAACTACTCCAGTATTTTTGCCATGAAAACCCAAATGGGATCATGAAGAATCACATATATTTAAACAATAACAGATTATTTTTCTATGTACACGCATAAGTTGTTTAATTAGAAGCCCAAGGGAACAAATACTGATATATTTTAAGCTTTGTGGCCCTAGCACTTGGTACAGTGCCTGGCATATAATAAATACTTAATAGTCATTGTTGTGATTGGTTTTTTGGAACAGTATGGAAAAGTGGAGCAAATATGACCTAAGGAAAAGAATAACTGTAAAAAGGTCAATCATTCATAGAAGAATATGTGTAAGAACTAGGCAGTAAAAGGCCGCAGAAGCACAAAATCACAGAGTAGTAAGGGGAGTCAGTAGCTATTTAGTCCAATCTATATCTGACCAGATATATCAAGGCTATATCAGAAATTTTTAACCTGTGATAAGTGAATTCTTCTAAAAATGACCCCCAAACTATGTTTCAGCATAATTGCTTTCATTTTTAAATCTATGTAAATTAATGTGTAATGTTCAGGCTAGCTTTCTGGAGGTTCTTCAGACGGGTCTTGGTCTCAGCAGGATACTACAAGAATGGTCAAGAATAGAGTCTAGATTCTTTATTCTGGCCCAGCAACCATGAAGCTGGTCAAAAATAGAATATCTCCCTTCTAGTCCTTCTTAGCTTTTATATACCCTATTACAATTACATTATTACAGCATACTGGATATGTGTGAACTAGAGAACTAGTACATCACCATTCTATGTACTAAGTATAAGTAAACTAGATAACCATTGCCTCATTAATTCCACTGAGTTAACACCTTGTTTCAAGTATACTTCTCCAGAGTTCCAGCCCTCTACATTAATGTATACCTTTTAAAAATTTTTTGAAGGGGATCCCTCTTCACCAGACTGCCTAAGAGTCCATGACACAAAAAAAAAAAAAAAAAAAAAAAGTTAAACTGCCTTCCTACCTCCTTGAACTTTGTCATATCCATATCTTCATATCTTAAGACCTTTAGTTGATGAAGAAGAACGTGCTCCCAGATAATGATAGAAAAGAATGAGTCCCAATAGCTCATTCCATTTTGGGACAGAACTAATTGTTAAGTAGTTGTATATTTAAAAAATGTTAATTTAGTGGTTTTTTGTGGTTTTTTTTTTTAATCAGGTCTAAATCTACCTATCAGTTATTACTTCTAGTAGTACCATTTGGTATAATTTTAATCCTTGTTATCTTAGAACCTTTTCCATTCTATCAAGGGAGACAATAGGTATGTAGTCATACTTACACATGTCTATATTTGTTTATACATACATATGTACATACAATGTGTATGTGTATATATATACACACATTTATACTTAAGCATGTATAGCCACACAGTATAAATATACATACATGCATTATACATGCACAATGCATGTAGGTATGGGTATATATTTTAGCCAGACTGTGTAGCAAAAATGGAAGAATAGTTTAATGAGATTGGAAAGATGTTAAGATTAAATTTTGAAGGTTTTAAAAAGCCAAACAAAATGGTTCATATTTTACTGTAAAAAGTAACTGTAATTAGTTGAGTAGACAAGTAGTCAGAATTATGACTAAGGGAAATCACTTTTACAGCCATATAGAATATTGTTTGGAATGAGAAAAGATTTGAGCCAGGGAAACCAATTATGAAATAATCCAGGTGAGATTCTGAAGTAAGGTAGGTAGGTAGCTGGGTGAGTAGAAGGGTTCAGATATGAAATGATGTATAGGTACAATCAACAGAACTTTGCAACTGGTGGACATTGGGGGAGAGTGAAGAAGTGAGGATGATGCTGAAGTTACAATCCTGGGAGCCTAGAAGAGGGGTGGTGCCTTTGATAATAATAGAGAAGTTTAGTAAAGGGGAGGGCTAATGGGGGGAAATAATGAGTACTGTTTTAGATATATTAAATTCAAGATGTCTCTGAAACATTCAGTTTTCAATTTCTAAGCATTTGATGAACACAGAAAAGAGACTTTGAATTTGTAGAAGTGTAAGCCATCTGCATGAAAGTGACAATTAAGCCTTTGGTAGATGATGAAATTAACAAATATAAGAATAGAGAGAGGAAGGACCAGGACAGAGAGTTAGGGTGCAGAGAGTAGTAGGCATAATGTGAATGAGAAAAGGGGACCAGGCAAGTGACTGGAGAACCAGGAGATAGAAGTATTATGACAATGATGGAACAGAGAGAATTCTTTTAATGAAACCTTTTAATGAAATCTAAGGAAGCCTACAGAACTCTTCTAAAAAATAATATTTTTAAATTAACAAAAGAAAAATGTATTACAAAGGAAACCAATTGTATGGAAATATAGTCACCAATATTAAAACTACAACAAGAAGTTCATTGACCCCAGTTTAAGAGAATAAGATGGTCAGCAGTATGAAGTATAAATTGAGAAGAATGAGGTCTAAGAAAAGATTGTCAGATTTTATAATTAAGAGATCATTGGTAACTTTGGAGAGAGCAGTCTAAACTGAGTGATGGGGTCAGAAGACAGATTGCATAGGGCTGAGGAATGAGAAATGAAGTAGAGACAATGAGTGGTAGCTTCTTCTAAGAGTTTGGTTGAGAAAGTATTAACTATATTATATGGATGATTCTTAAGGAGAAAGTAGGTCTAGTTAAGTTTTTGTTGTTTTTTTGTTTTTGTTTTTAAGAATGAAGACTATGTTACAAAGTTATAGGCAGTAGGCAATGAACTAGTAGAACCAATTTGTCTCTCAGCCTTCTTGTCAAAGATAAAGATGTTCCAGTTGGTAAGAATAAAGATTAAAAGGAAATCTCAGAATGAAAGTTTTCTTACAGACTTCAGGAAAGGGATGAAGTATCAAGTAGAAGGAAATTATTTACAGCAGAGACAACTGGTAACAGGACAGATTAGGCCTGAAAATCCAAGATTTTTTTCTGAGTTTTTCAATATCATTAATACTCTAACAAAAAATAATAAAATATTAATCAGAATGACTTCCTCAAGAAAAGGTAGTACCAAAACTAACCATATTTCCCTTTTTTGGGCAGATTTACTAAATTGATGTTAAAATATTCTGGACTATTGATAAATTGCTGGACTTGGGGTCTGAAAAATGTAGGTTTATTTACATCCTTGAAACTTATTAGCTATATCATCCAGGGCAAATCACTTAAACTCTATATACTTTAGCCAACTTCTTAGTCTTACCTATCAAGTTATAGATGGCTCATTTATCTTTATTGGTGGAAGAAATTAATGTATTGACAGCTTCTAGTTTTAAAGATAATAAACCCACTAGATCTTAAGCAAATAGTTGACAAAGTTTGTGAGGCTTAAAAAATGAGAAGAGTGCTAGACAATAGTATAACTGGGTGAGTTTGGAATCAGCTGGCTGGATCTAAATAGTTATTCATGGTTTAATTTTACATAGAAGGAAGTCTTCTGTGCAGTACCTAAAGTATGGATAAAAGCTTAGATTTTAGATTTATCCTCATCTTCATCAACTTTGCAAGCAGCAGAAATAGTTAATGTGTTGAATAAACATCATTATTGCTCTTAACAGAGATGAACATATAATTTAATAAAATTTAATTTAATATTTAAATGTAAAGCCTTAGATGTAAACATCTAAAATATTTAGTCTGGCAAAAAGAAGACTGAGGGTTATGATAACTATCTTCAAATATTTGAAGGTTGCTATTGGAAGAGGGATTAGATAATGTTTTTTTGTTTGTTTGTTTTTTGTGAAGGGTCCTGAATAGCAAAAATAGGGACAATGAGGCAGAAAATGTAGAATGGTAGACTTCAATTTGATAGAAACAGGAATACAAAATAAGTATGCATAAATTGTTTCCTTGCACTGAGTTTCCCATTACAGGAAGTTTTGTATGTTTAGGCTAAAGTGGGTAACCCTTGGGAGAATGGAGGGGATTTCTAAAGAGCATTCTTGGCAGCCACAGATAGAATAAGTTTCTTAAACTAAGGATCACATCCCGTGAATATGGGACTTGACAACAGTGAAAGGTTTTTGAATGCAATAACTAAAAATTAAGTCAAAATCAAACAGGTCGTGAATCTAAGGTAGCGCTTTCTGGCAGCACTTGCCCATGTTGTATCTCAAGGCTTCATTCAAGAGTTGGTTCTGAACACACAACTTGAACATTTTACACTGAGCATGCAATATACTGCCAAATACATCTCTGCTCAGATTCAGAACACAATTGCTTAAAAATTTCTCAGGTGATAAGGATAGTGAGTGGAAGAAGTTTAAGAAGCCCCAGAATAGGTTATTTTATTAGGATTACTTTTTGCTGAGTCAACTAGGGTTAAGTGACTTGCCCAGGGTCACACAGCTAGGAAGTGTTAAGTGTGTGAGATCAGATGTGAACTCAGGTCTTCCTGACTTCAGGGCTAAGACACCCTCTGCACCACTTAACCACCCTTATCAACCTATACTTTAAAATAAAATATGTGCTCAAATGAATCCCATCATTTGGAATTTCTCTTTAGTGAGGCAGATTATAAAACACCTATGACTGCTCATCTTGTGCAATTCTTGCCCGTGTATTTCCATAAATTCATAAGGAGTACACTCAACATGTTGGAGATGAACTTCAGGATGTGTAATAATATTCTATGACTTATAACAACAGTGATAAAATATCAGTACTATAAAGATGAGTTTTCTGTCTCCAGTGAAAGTTTGAAAGCATTTTCTAAAAGGAGCATTTTAATGTCATAACACTTTTTGTTTGTTTGTTTGAGAAGTGATTTCCAGTCTACTTTCCTTCTCCATTTTGAATTCACTTTGTTATTCAGTTTTTACTGGCTGTCCAAGATGAATATATTGATGGTTGAGCTCTTTAGGTTCTCCATGCAATTTCATCATAATATGGACAATAAGCATTCTTAAACATAAACAAAAACCATAAAAAACAAATAACAATAAACATTATTAAACATAAATATAAATTAAAATTTTTTTCTTATGGGAACATTTGGGAAAAGTGTACTGTTCTATCTGATTATGAATTTGGGTAATGAACTATTGACTAAGACTCAAATTTGAGCAAAAGAAACTTTTTTTTTTTTTTTTTACTAACCTGCCAAAGAGAGATGACATCTGAATTGTTGAGGGGGGGGTTGTTTTTTTTTATTAAGTTGAAATTGGGGTGATAAACTGATCACTGTTCTACATTAATCAAATAACCAAAGTTAAATTATTGTTAAAGTTTAAGATGCAAAGTAGCTCTAAAAACAAATCATAAACTACCTTTTGAATATTTACTTTGTTTTCTTTTTGTAAACTCATTTCCTAAGTCCACCAGTTCCAGAAATATCATTCTAGATTTTTATTACGGGGTTCTGAAGTCACTCGCCTTCCTTCTTTCCTTCCATCCACATTCCCCACCCTTTCAGGTAACTTCGATATATCTATTATTTATTTATTTGTTCAGTGGTGTCTTGGATAGGATGCTGGGCCAGGACTCAAGAAGACTCATCTTCTCAGTTCAAATCTGGCTTCAAACATTAGCTGTGTGATTCTGAGCAAGTCTAATTTGACTAATTTTTGCCTTAGTTTCCTCATCTATAAAAGAGAAAGAAATGTTCTTTGCTAAGAAAACCTCAAATGGGGTCATTCCAACGATTCACCAGGATGAAAACAAAAATAGCACAATTGAGAAAAATACATAAACAAGCATTGCATAAGAGACCCTGGAATTTAAACTTTATTTTGGCACAATTTTTTTTTCTGTAAATAAACTTACAAATCCAAACTACATTGATTAACATTTAAAAACAGATCCTTAAAATGATCTCAAGGCAATAGTCTACATTTTTTTTTTCTTTTTCAAAAGTCGAACTGATGGAGTCAGAATTCCATTTTAGAGGAACCTGACAATAGCAGTTTCTAGCCTTGGCAAAGTTTTCTTAATGACTGTGTGACCTTGGACAAATCCCATTCTCTTCAGTCTGAGTCTCAGTTCCCTAATTTGTAAAAGAAAGGGTTGGACAGATTATCTCTTCCAATTCTAAATCCTATAATCCTGTAGCCTTACAATTGATGTTTTAAAATTACTTATTTCCTTTTATTGGAGTCCAGACCAGCAAAGCTATTAAAAACTTTTTAACCATTTTCTTTTGGATTAGTGAAGGAACTATCAATGCATGCACTTAGACTCGGAATCCTTGCAATTTCTTTAGCAAAAACAATATATAAAAGATAATGTTCCCATAGAAATCAAGTTTCTCAGAGAATTCAAGTGGGTGGAAACCGGCGCAACAACCAGCCAGTGATTTCCAGTGAGAGGCTGGACAAAGACCCTGGAGCTGGGGCACTCCCCGTCTGGCACCGGAAGGGTAAAGAAAATTCAAGCTCCCTCCAAGCGACCCAGTTATGCAAGGGCAACGCGGGCCCCGCCAGAAGCTCTGAGGGTGGGTTGTCCGGATTGGCAGTGGCTACTGAAGGAGGAGCAGGTGATGGATTGGCCGCAAAGGCAGCGGCACCCGCCGCCCTTCTCGTCCCTAAATTTGCAGCCGCAGTTTCCAGTGACTGGGCATTCTTTGCTCTACGCCCTGCCCCTCGGAGCCAAGAGCTGAGCAGCACCAAGTAGACGCAGCAAGCATGGCTCTGGAACAGCCCCAGCAGGGTCTCAGCGGGAAGTTTCTTAACGACCTCCCAGATTCCTCTCCGCTCCTGCAATCCGGCATCAGCGAGCTCCGCCAGCGAGCTGAAGCGGACCACGGCCAGAACTGGCCATTGCCCCTAACGGATGCCTTCTTGCTGAGGTTTCTCCGCGCCAGGGATTTTGACGTGGACCTGGCCTGGAAGGTAAGACACTAAGGAGACCGGCAGGGACTAGAGGAAAGTGACTTGGTCCTAGAGACAAACTTCCTCCCAGGTGCTCGCAGCGGCGGAAGGCGGGATCTGAATCCTTTGAATGCCTTGGCCTGGGGAGGAGGCGGAATTTGATGTGGGTGCGAGATAGATTTTGGAAGAAGAGAGTTTTCTCCGAGGGCATTTGTGAGGAAAGAGTAGTTCTCTCTAGCAGTCCCTGATGGTATTATTAATTGGCTCTTGTGTGGGTGGGTGTGCGTGCGTGCGCGCGCGCGCCACAAACTTTGACAAACTGGTAAAATCTCTTCTCAGAATGTTTTTAACTGAAGAAAATGCTATATTCAGTTAGAGATTATTGAACACAAAGACTATTTTTTTTTCTTGCTCAAATACCCTCCTAAATTTATCCACAATTTTAACAAGAATCCCCGATTAAGAACCCTTACTCAAAGAGAGGACTCTTCCAGTGGTTCCAGATAATGCTAACTTAAGAATTTAATTTTTTTTTTTTTTTTTTTTTTTTTTGCCTAACAGCAATGATATTGACTCTTGAAACCGGTAAAGTACCTAGGCTGGGACTTCCTAGAAAGAGGTGTGTCTACAGGAAATTTTGGGGAAAGCTTTATTTATTCATTCATTCATTTATTTATTTTAGTCTTACGCACAAAGTAGGAAAAGGGAGAAAAAAACAAAACAAAACATTGCCGTGTGCACAGCAGAGAGGATTCAAAATAGAAAGCAATAAATTTTCATTTTAAGAAAGCTTATATAATAAATATCACACATCATGTTCAGAACTGTCTGTTTTTTCTTTGCTTCCTTGTAGGTTTGTTCTCTGCTGTGTACTTTATACTTTATTCTTTTTTCCCTTCCTCCCTCTTCTCCAAGAAGACTACAATTATGCCTTATATAAAATTAAGCTTACAATTGTATATATAATTATATACAATTAAGTATACAATTGAATATAATTATATACAATTAAGTGTATATACAAATACATATGAACTTATACATGCAAACGTATGTACATGCACATACACATCTAGATCTACACACACATATAGAGAGAGATATCCATAATCATATCCATATATACACATATATATTCATATGCATTTACATAAGACTATACTAACATGTTTGTATTCTGTTTGCATCCTCCTTCATAAGTTCAAGTCATCACATATTTTTCTAACTTCACCAGCTTACACCACAGCAATATTTCAACTACTACAGTAGGCTGGCTGGTTATTTTAAGTAATCTTAAGCATTATTGTTTTATGCCTGGCAAATAGGGTGTATATTTTTTTCTCTTTTGTTTGAATCTATTTTAGCTTTAACTTTGACATGATTATGACCCCTGCTTTTTTACATAATAAATTTTATTCTGATCTTTATCTTTGTGTCTCTTATTTCCTAATCCTGATGACTCCTCTGCTTTACTTCTAACTTGCGCTCTTAATTTTTAAGCTACCATCCTTTATCCTCCCTGCCACCCTTTCTCCTTGCCCTCTTGTTTCTATCTGATTTTAGAGGACTTTCATAGCCTTCTAAACTATATATATTGTTCCCTCTTTACTCCATTCTCATTAATCTACATATCCTTCTATCCTCCCTATTCTGACTTTATCACATTTCTTCACCCTCATATTTCTTTATATATTTATATATAGTCTGAAAATTCACTGAATATGTTTTCCCCCTTTCAGGATTATGTTTAACTTTGCTGGGTATGATATTTTTGGCTACAACCCCAATTTTTTTGCTCTTTGATATATAGTGTTCCAAGACCTACAGTCTTTTAATGTGTGAATCTAATTGTGGCCCTGGTATATTTGAATTGTTTTTTCTTGATGCTTGTAATATTTTCTCCTTGATCTGGGGATTTTGGAATTTAGCTACAATGTTTCCATAAGTTTTCCTTATAGGGTTTCAGGTTGTGATTAGTGTTTTTGTTTGTTTGTTTGTGTTTTCCTGTTTTGACTTTCCCCTCTTGTTTTAACACTTCAGGACAATTTTCTTAATTATTTCTTGTATTATTGTATTGATTCTTTTTTTGATTGTAGCTTTCAAGTAATCTGACTTTTTATATTTTCACTTTTTGATATGTTATCCAGATCAGTTGCTTTTCTTATGAGAATCTCACACTAGCTTCTATTTTTTCATTCATTTTATATTATTTTATTATTTCTTGTTCTCATAACTTTTCTGGCTTTCCCTTGCCTAATTCTAATTTTCAAGGAATCATTTTCTTTCTTAAGATTCTGAATTTCCTTTTTGTTGATAGACTTTCTTTTCTAATCATTTTTTTTTGGATTGTTCTTGGTTTAAAAAAAAAATTCCCTCAATTTTTCTCATTTTTTAAAAGTCTTTTTTTGAGTTCTTTTATGAATTCTTTTGGGGCAGGTAATCATTTGACATGCTCTTTGGATAGGCTTTTTCTGCTTCAGTGTCCTCCTCTGAAGACAAACTCCAGTCTTCTCCATTCCCATAATAACTTTCTATTGTTGGTTCTTTCTCCTTTTCCTGCTCATTTAAATTTTTTTATTTATATCAATTTGTGCTTGCAATCACCTCTAGTTCTAGGGTGCCTCTGGCCTCAGGCCCTCCTTCAATTCTCCCCTCTGACCTGGAACTGAAACCAAGAATTCCCTTCTCCTATAAGTGTCCATAACCATCAGTGTCCTGTGCCACTGCTTCTGCACTTACCCCAGGACCACATCTCAGCATCACAGCTAGATCTGGAAATCCTTGTTGGCAGAGGTTCCCTTACTTTTTTCCCCAAAGAACACAGACATACTTTTTTGAAAACCAGCAGGAATCATTGGATTTCTTAACACAAGATAAGATTTGCAGGACTTGAAAACCAGCAGGAATCATTGGATTCCTTGAGATGAAAAATTGTTGATAAAGACTGTTGCAGGACTTGAAAACCAGCAGGAATCATTGGATTTCCTAACACAAGATAAGACTTGAAGGACTTGAAAATCAGCAGGAATCATTGGATTCCTTGAGATGAAAAATTGTTGAGACTATTGCAGGACTTCAAAGCTTGCAGGAATTATTGGATTCCTGGCACATGAACAAATGGACAATAGATTCCTTTTGGACTATTTCTGGGACTTATGGACATATATAATTCCTCATGTTGATTCATATTATTTGTTACATCACTTCTAGCACTATGTGCCTATGTAATTATGTGTAATACCTCCCATATTGATAGATTTATGTATACCTGTTTTAAGAGTGAGCTCCTTCAGAAGCCCGCTAATTTGATTTGATTTCCCATTTCCTTTGGTGTTTTCATCTCCCTTCCTGAGAAGTCAAGGAGAGCGTGACCACCTTCTTTTTATGATGTTTTCACTCCTTTTTTGAGCAGTCAGAGGTGGTGTGATCACCTTCTTTTTGGAGGTTCTCACCTCCTTGAGAAGTCAGGGAGGTCATGAACACCTCATGTTCTAAATCAAAAGAAAGCAGGAGATGTTATGGGCCAGAACTTGAAATAAGGTGCTAATGTATATGTACTTAGTTCACATCTTTAAAGGACATCACATATTAGCTCACACATTAGACTTCACACCTTTAGAGAGCATATATAAGGAGGAGTTCACAAGCCCACTAAAGGACAAACCCACTCTTGGACATCTGGGAGATTCACAAGTCAGAAACCCACAAGCCCATTCTCTGGGAGGAGGAGTCAAGATTCATTCCATCTTCCACCTTTGTGCTGGATGGAGGCTGAAGCTGGAAGAGACAAAGAACTAGCAGCAAGAGCTTTTGGAACCAAGGAGAGAAATGGGCCTCTACTAAAGCTAACTGGGCCCCAGGAAAAGATTCAAGATTTTGAAGGAGACAATAAAGGATCTCGTCTTTAACTCCTGGCTGCTTTTGGGATGATTATTGAACTGAACTGAAACGAAGGCTGTTTCCAGAAGCTCCTCAAGAAACCTGCTCTCAGAGAACATTGCATTTTAGAAGAGAACATTACACTCTCCCTTTTCAAAATATCTTGTATTTGCTCTTTATGTAATATTATATCCTACATTGCATCCACCCACTGGGATGAATGTAAATTTTTTGAGTCCAGGGATTACTTAATCTTTTCATTTGAAACACTTAGCTTCTAATGTCTGCTATGGGTATGCATTTAATTAATGATGTTTTAATTAAATTAAATTATGTGGATTCTTGTGCCATTGAAGGAAATAGGAAACCTAAAGAAAAAGCAGGTTTCTGAGAAATACAAATAAATTTGGAATTTGAACATTTTGAATTTGAGATACTTGTCAGATATCAAGGTTGAATTGTCCTATGGGTAATTGTAAATGTGAATCTGTACCTTTAGAAAAGGTCACTCATTTATTTATATGTTTGTATCTATCTATGTGTATATGTATAATAGGGGTGATCCAGGGAAATCCCAAATTGCTGATAGGCCACGTCTAAGAAATTAGATTGTTATAGAAGAAAGTCTGAAGAGAGAAGAAAAAGAGAACAAAAGACTAGTAAAACATTTTTGGCAAACAGGACGAAATAGTGTATAGTGTAGTGAAAAAGTAACTTAATACAGAAGACTGAGAAAATTAGGAGAACAGGAGAATATATTGTCTCTAAAGTCAGGGGAGAAAAAGAGTATGCATGAGGAAATAGTTCTCAAGGGATGGGAATAAGCATGTATATAGTACCTATCATGGCACTATGCTAGGCACTTTTCCTAAATATCTCATATTATTCTCAAATCAACCTTGCAAGGTAGGTGTTATTCTTATCCCCACTTTACAGTTTTGGAAATCAAGGCAGACAGAGATCAAGGACTTTCTTAGCATTATACACAACTAATACGTGTCTAAGTAGATATTTGAACTCAGATCTTCCTGCCTCCAGGCACTCTATGCACTATTAAATCACTGGCTGACAAAAAAAAAAAATCAAAAACAAAAACATAAAAATCCAACAATATTAAGTGTTCTAGAAAGGCCAAAGAGGATGAGGGGGAGGGAATTGGTGATAACGGCTTAACAACTGGTGAGTTAACTGTTCATTAATGACTTTTGAAAAAGCAAATTTAATGGAATGGAATAGAAAGGATTAAAGCCTGGTTGAGTAAGGATAAGCAATATGTTGATTGTGAAGATATTGAAGGACATAATATAGGTAACTTTATGAAGATATTTATTTGTGAAGAGGAGGAGAGAGATGAGATAATAGTTAGATGAGACAGAAGAGGTAATTGAAGGCTTAAAAAAATTTTAGGATTAGGGATATCCAAGCAAAAGAAGGAGCCAATTGAGAGAGATTGATTAAAGATGTATGAAAGAGAAAAGATGGCTTTTGGAACCCACATATCAGCAGAAGAGGACATCAAAGTATGGGCATGTATCAAATGATCATAGACTTTGAAGTGGGAGGATCCCTAAAGGTCTTTTAAATAACTGTTATGAAGAAACTGGGGCTCAGAACAGATAAATAATAACTTGTCTAAGATCATATAAGTAGTAAATGACAGTACCAGGATTTAAATGTGTGGGATCATTCCATGTTCTTTCAGCATGCATTTAAATATATATTACAAGCTCATTGATCTACATTTCTAGGTGGTCATAAAGAAAAATTATAGGAAAGGAAATGAAGGAAGACTTTCCTTGCCTACAACTTCAACAACAAAAAAGATTGTGTCACTTGTTTCCATGCAAATACAAGGTGAGGAATAGATTTAAAGGACATCTAGTTGACACCTTCCCTTTCAGCCCCTTCCATTTTACAAAAGAAGAAAAGCAAAGCCCAGAATAATTAAATGAGTTGATCAAGATTATATTTATTGATAGCAAAAGTGAACCTGGAATTTTAAATCCAGGTTCTGACTCCAAATAACTGGAACACCAAGCCTGGAGTCAGGAAGACTTGTCTTTGTGAGTTCCAAACTTTGTCAGTTCACTTACTAGCTCTGTGATCCTGCACAAGTCACATAATTCTTTTTGCTTCAGTTTCCTCATCTGTAAAATGAGCTGAAGAAATATCAAACCATTCCGATATCCTTGCCCAGAAAACTCCAAATGAAGTCACAAAGCATCCGACACAACTAAAATGCCTCAACAACAAAAAACTCCAAGTTACACTTTCTGCATGATTTATTTCATGAATATAAAGAAATGGATAAAAATGGGACATGAGAATACATTTGTTATTCTCCCATATCTTCCAGGAAGCAATTGGTTAATTTGAAACAAATACTGTTGCAAATAAAATTGGAAGTGAATCAAGGCTTTTGAATGGCTTTCTTTCCTTTCCTGTGAAGGAGAGGAAAAGGGAAAGGGTGAAAGTTTGAAAACAATTTTGTTTTTCTTTTCTTTTCATTTTCCTATACCTCTTAGTAAGTAATAACATATTGATTACTTGAAGATTTTTTATTAGTTAAATTAAAATATCACTTATTGAAATGATAAAGTTTTACTATAATTAAGTATTCTTCACCACAATTTGAAACAAATTTTATACAGGATACTTAGAAAGCATCTGCTAACCATTATTTACATAGCCCCTCCCAAACTTGATGATTAAGTAATACCCCTGCCCTACTTTTTTTTCCCCAGCAAACAACTCTAGTTTCTTCAATGTTTTCCCATAGAACTTAATTATTTCTCCTTAGCTAGAAATTTTCCATTTAATAAATTAGACTTTTTGTTATATTTGAGTGATTTTACAAGAAAGTATGGGAATATCCTTCTTTTCAAAGGATAAATAACTTTTAAAAAATGACATTTTAGGTAATTTCACTCATTTTTCATTGCAGCAAAGAGGCTTCACAATAAAGGACATTCATGCAATGCCAATATTTCTCCCTCTTTGTGCCTGTTCACTGAATTATTTGAAAGTTACTCAGTAGTGGTTAATAATTTAGTTGCTTGAACTAGAACTTTATATCTATCATTACTAGAAAAGAAAACATATTCCAAACTAGGCTTTTCCATGTGTAGAAAGTACCAGCAATGACATGTTCTATGAACTTAATAGTTTGGGGAAAGGCTGATGGAAGTACTCTGACTTTCTCTCTAATTCTGTATTAAATCTTTTGTTCTTGGTCACTCTTTTGTCCAATCTCCACTTTTCACTTTGAAAAATTAAAGGCAATTATATGATAAAATGGATTTGCCTTATAACAAAGCAGACTGAATTTCTACCTAAAAACAAATGTAATAATTGGAGAGTATATCCTTGAAAAAGGATTCTATTTCAAGCTAAGACAATTGAGAAGATTAAGGCTATTTGACAGGAGCTCCTTTATCTTCCCTCCTCCATTCTTCTTAACTTGACATCTCTCTTTTGAAACCTCAAAGTTTAAGACAAATGTTGTTGATCCATCTATTCAAGTAGGCTATTCCTGGTTGTTTATCCTCCGTTTTTGATAAGGACTAGTGATGACTTATGTGTGAATTGAGGCAGAGTTGCACAAAATCATCAATCTTGCTCCCTCTTCCTGAGCCATTAAAGTTCAGCGGCAGGATAAAAGTCAGGACAGCTGGCAGTGGCCCTGGATGCAGTGGATGAACTTGGCATCTTCAGTGTCTGACTGAACTCTAAAAATTCCACAGTACCCACTTCAGCTGCCTTTAGGGGTCGCTGGAACAGAGTGTCCCCATCCTCCCATTCTACCAGGAGGAGTCTTCACCTACTTGGGATAGACAACCCCCCATATCACCAAGGAGTCTGAGGCCGGCCTGTCTCCCTCAATCTGGTTTAGCCTGTTTGCTGTGCTGGCTTCTGAACCTGCTACACTTTCTTGGAAGTTGAGTTGAGTTGAGTGCCAAATAGATACCAAAAATGGATAAACAGTTCTGAAAAAGACTTGGCAAGCCCTCATACCAGAGGTGGTAATCTTCCCTGAATACCTCTGGCTATATCTTACATCTCCAGACAAGATTTGGGAACCTATTTTATTTCTGCACCATAAGGAGGACAGCTAGGTGGCACACTGGATAACACTTGAGGGCTGCAATTAAAAAGACTCATCTTCCTGACTTCAAATTCAACCTTACTAGTTATTTGGCCCTGGGTCAGTCACTTAACCGCTGTTTCCTTATCTGTAAAATGAGCAGGAAAAGGAAATAGCGAACCACTCTAATATCTTTGTCAAGAAAGCCCCAAATGGGATCAGAAAGAGTTGGACAAAACTGAACACAGTAAGAAATATATATATGTAACATTTGTGCTGACTAAGGGAATAATTTTTTATACAAAGCACTTCATGCTATGGTGCTCCAACAGAAGCTTCCAGACACATAATGTCTTAAAAGATGTCACTATTCCTCCTCATTACTTAGAGTTTCACAGCATCATTATAGAATATATTAACTCATTTAATTTGCAGGATGATTTCTCATTAAATGGAATACTGTGATTTAGAAACTTGAGAGTAGCATCTGTTTTATTTTATTTTATTTTTTAATCCCAAATACTGTGTCTGGCACATAGTAGATGCTTAATCAGTGTTAATCAATTGATGTTAATTGATTAGTATTCATTTTATTTTCCTCTGGTAATAACTGGAGTTATTTTGATGCATCCATGCTATAGGATCACAGTTTAGAGCTAGAAATAACTTTAAGGCTTTGAAATTATCTAGTCTGTTATATCTTCCTGTCCAGGTCTTGCAGACATTTTTCTAGGTCATCTTATGACCTGTTTTACTCCTCCCAAATTGAAGTAATACCAGGAAACAAATTTCTAAAATTTATAGTCTCACTCCCTGACTGTTAATCTACTCATCTTTGGCCCTTCCACTTAGGATCTGTATCATCTTGAATGATGACTGATTAAATGAAAATTTATCTAGCAGGATTTCAAGTTAAATCTTATTTCACAGTAACTATCCACAAAGACCATCTTTCCTAAAACCAGATACCTTTTACCCTTTATACTTCTTGCTCTAGATATACTAATCAAATTATTACTATCATTGCTTCTGGAAAAATCATGGCAATTGCCTTCCCTATTTCCTATCCCTTAAAACTTCCCCTCCCCTGGAAACATCATCATTTTCAGACAATCAAATATTAGTGAAAAACTTAATATATGCCAGACATTGTGCTAAGCATGAAAGTGTAATCTGGATGAGATCACTTTAACTGAGGAGCAAGTAGCAGCTAGATAGTCTTCGGGTTGAATGTATATTCAAAGAATTTGGAAGCAAAGTACAAGACTTAGAGAGGCAATGAAAGAATTCTTTCTCACAAAGACTTTACAAGAATGTTTCATAAGAGCTGAAATGTGTTGGATGGAATTTAGTAAACTTCTATGCTTCACTTCCATAAAAGGCAGCAGTGCTGTTAATCCAAGGAGAATCGCAGGTCCACCTTGGGTAGGATATGTAACTTTGGGCATCCCTTGATGTTTTCTTAAAACTGTGCCCCTAGAATTCCACCTTATCATGTGCTGATTCATTGTGTGTCCTAGACCAAGGCTTAGAAATTAGGATCAACTTTGCCTGGAGCTTATGTAAATGAGAGGCTCTGGTTCCCTGTCTCCACCCTTGTCTTCTTCCATCTTTCACTCTTTGTTTTGAATGTGTCCCCCACCTTCCAAAACTTCTAATCTGTTCTTGGACTTAAATAACAAATGCCAATTTATGACCCTAAAAAAAAAAAGGAAAGAAGAAAGACAGAAAAAGAAAGGAAGGAAAGAAGGAAGGAAGGAAGGGAGAAAAAGAAAGAAAAAAGGAAGGAAGGAAGGACTCCTGAAATAAAAACTCCCAGGAACATCATAGCCAAAATGCAAAGCTTCAGGTCAAACAAGGAAAAAAAAACAAAACAAAACAAAACAAAAAAAAAAAAACTTCAGAAAGTTTCTTCCAGGAAGAATTCAAGAGGAAGGAGCTCCAAGGAGTATTGCACATGACTTAGCAACCATCATGATAAAGAGCAGAAAACTTGGAATATGATATTTCATTCTTCAAAGGATATGGGTTTACAGCCCAGAATAACTAACCTAACAAAATTAAGTATAATGTTACTGGAAAGAAATTTGATCTTTAATGAAAAAGAGTACTTCTATACATTCCTGACATGAAGCTTTGGAGAATAAACGCAGGAATGAAAAGAAACATACTTGAATGCAAAATGATAAACTGAACAAGGATAGATTGGTTATATTTAAATATGGAGAGGTGCTATATATGTTCCCTTGGACTCTATCATTATTAGAAGTCTTAGAGGGAATCCAATTAGATAATGCATGTTCTTGATTCTGTTATGTTTAGATGATCTTAAGTCAAGAATAAAAAGAGAGAAATAGAGGAATACACTATGAGAGAAGGGAAAGGAAAGTTAGAGAAAATTTTAATCTAGTTATACAAGTAGACATCTATACAAATAAGGAAGAGCAGGTGGGGTGGAGTAACCAACACTTGCATCTCACAGGATACATTTCATTCAGTAGGGGATGGGAAGAAACAGGGAGGAGATGGCAAAAAAAAAAAAAAAAAAAAAAAATAGAATCTGAGGGAGTGCCTGTAACTGGAAAAGGGATGAATAGGGATTGGCATGTGGACATGATGGAATATTATTATACTGAACTCTTACTGCAATGACCAATCACAATTGCAGAGGACTAGTGATAGTGTGCTGCTTACCTTTTATGAGAGCGGTAGGAGTTTGAATGTAGAATGTTTTTAGTTGAGAAGAAAAGGATTCCCATGGGAGGGCAGGAAGGTGAATTTGGACTGATTAAAATTAAATAAATTTTTTTTTTCTCATAACCATATCTGTGATAGGTTTCTCCTCCCTCTCTCCTCTAATATTTTAAAGTAAGCTTTATTGTTATTTTGGTTCTTACATCATTGTAGCATCCCATAAATACCTCCTCCTTCCTTTCCTCCCCTTTCCCCCAGGGAGCCATCATATCCATATGATAATTAATATATTTTGGAGATGGGTGAAAAAAAGCAAACACTGAAAATGTCTGAAAACATGTGCAATGTAAAATCTCTGTAGCCCTCCCACTTCCACAAAGGAGGTGAATTGGGGGATATCTTCTCATATTGTTTCATTTTTAGTCCTATTTGATCTTTATAATTTTGTTATATTTACTTTTGATTTGAGAGATGATCTATAAATTCTTTTTGGTCAGGGAGCCTTTTAACAATTTTTTCAGGTAGAAGAAGCTTTTTTTTTTTTTATTCATTTTTCCAAATTATCCCCTCCCTCCCTCCACTCCCTCCCCCCCGATGGCAGGTAATCCCATACATTTTACATGTGTTACAATATAACCTAGATACAATATATGTGTGTAAATACCATTTTCTTGTTGCACATTAATTATTAGCTCCCGAAGGTATAAGTAACCTGGGTAGATAGACAGTAGTGCTAACAATTTACATTCGCTTCCCAGTGTTTCTTCTTTGGGTGTAGCTACCTCTGTCCATCATTGATCAACTGGAAGTGAGTTGGATCTTCTTTATGTTGAAGATTTCTACTTCCATCAGAATACATCCTCATACAGTATTGTTGTTGAAGTGTACAGTGATCTTCTGGTTCTGCTCATTTCACTCAGCAACAGTTGATTTAAGTCTCTCCAAGCCTCTCTGTATTCCTCCTGCTGGTCATTTCTTACAGAGCAATAATATTCCATAACCTTCATATACCACAATTTACCCAACCATTCTCCAATTGATGGACATCCATTCAACTTCCAGTTTCTAGCTACAACAAAAAGAGCTGCCACAAACATTTTGGCACATACAGGTCCCTTTCCACTCTTTAGTATTTCTTTGGGATATAATCCCAATAACAGCAATGCTGGGTCAAAGGGTATGTACAGTTTGACAACTTTTTGGGCATAGTTCCAAATTGCTCTCCAGAATGGCTGGATTCTTTCACAACTCCACCAACAATGTATCAGTGTCCCAGTTTTCCCACATCCCCTCCAACATTCATCATTATTTGTTCCTGTCATCTTAGCCAATCTGACAGGTGTGTAGTGGTATCTCAGAGTTGTCTTAATTTGCATTTCTCTGATCAGTAATGATTTGGAACACTCTTTCATATGAGTGGAAATAGTTTCAATTTCATCATCTGAGAATTGTCTGTTCATATCCCTTGACCATTTATCAATTGGAGAATGGTTCGGTTTCCTATAAATCAGGGTCAGTTCTCTATATATTTTGGAAATGAGACCTTTGTCAGAACCTTTCCTTTTAAAAATATTTTCCCAATTGGTTACTTCCCTTCTAATCTTGTTTGCATTAGTATTGTTTGTACAGAAACTTTTTAGTTTGATGTAATCAAAATCTTCTATTTTGTGATCAATAATGATCTCTAATTCTCCTCTGGTCATAAATTCCTTCCTCCTCCACAGGTCTGAGAGGTAGACTATCCTCTGTTCCTCTAATCTATTTATTATCTCCCTCTTTATGCCTAAATCATGGACCCATTTTGATCTTATCTTGGTATATGGTGTTAAGTGTGGGTCCATATCTAATTTCTACCATACTAATTTCCAGTTTTCCCAACAGTTTCTTCCAAATAATGAATTTTTTTCCCTAATTTTGGTATCTTTGGGTTTGTCAAAGATTAGATTGCTATAGATGTACCCTTTTTTGTCCTTTGTATCTAATCTGTTCCACTGATCTACCGTTCTATTTCTTAGCCAGTACCAAATGGTTTTGGTGACTGCTGCTATATAATATAGCTTTAGATCAGGTACACTTAGGCCACCTTCCTCTGAGTTTTTTTTCATTAGTTCCCTTGCAATTCTCGACCTTTTATTCTTCCATATGAATTTTGTTGTTGTTTTTTCTAGGTCATTAAAATAGTTTCTTGGGGGTCTGATTGGTATAGCACTAAATAAATAGATTAGTTTGGGGAGTATTGTCATCTTTATTATATTCGCTCGGCCTATCCAAGAGCACTGAATGTCTTTCCAATTATTTAAATCTGACTTTATTTTTGTGGCAAGTGTTTTGTAATTTTTCTCATATAATTCCTGACTATTCTTTGGTAGATGGATTCCCAAATACTTTATACTCTCAACATTTGTTTGGAATGGAATTTCTCTTTGTATCTCTTGCTGTTGGATTGTGTTTGGTAATGTATAAAAACGCTGAGGATTTATGTGGATTTATTTTGTATCCTGCCACTTTGCTAAAATTCTGAATTATTTCTAATAGCTTTTTAGCAGAGTCTTTGGGGTTCTCTAAGTATACCATCATGTCATCTGCAAAGAGTGATAGTTTGATTTCCTCATTTCCTACTCTAATTCCTTGAATCTCTTTCTCGGCTCTTATTGCCGAGGCTAGCGTTTCTAGTACTATATTGAATAGTAATGGTGATAGTGGGCAACCTTGTTTCACTCCTGATCTTACTGGGAAAGGTTGTAGTTTATTTCTATTGCATATTATGCTTACTGAAGGTCTTAAATATATGCTCCTGATTATTCTAAGGAATAATCCATTTATTCCTATACTCTTCAAGAGTTTTTAGTAGGAATGGATGTTGGATTTTGTCAAATGCTTTTTCTGCATCTATTGAGATGATCATATGGTTCTTATTAATTTGATTATTAATATGGTCAATTATATTAATAGTTTTCCTAATATTAAACCAGCCCTGCATTCCTGGAATAAATCCTACTTGATCATAGTGTATTATCCTGGGGATGATTTTCTGAAGTCTTTTTGCTAATATCTTATTTAAAGAAGCTTTTTATTTTTTTTCAACTTCAGTGTCCTCCTCTGAAGATGAACACAGGTCTTTTCTACTCCCATAGTAAGCTTCTGTGGTGGGATTCTTTCTTATTTGCTGGGTTCTCTCTCTTTCTTTTTTTTAATGAGAATCTTTAGTGTAAGTACCTCTAATCGTGGGGTGAGAAGATGGTCCTTCTAGTTTTAGTTCTTCCTTCAGCTCTCCCCTCTGACCTGAGACGCCAAACCAAGACTCCCTCACCCCCTGCAGGTGCCATAGCCAAGCCCATCCTTGCCCCACTGCCTCTGCACTTGTCAGGTGTGCTGGCTCCTTCTTGCCCCAGGCTGCATCTCAGTAGCACAGCTGGGCCCCGCATTCTTCATCAGCTAAGGTTCCTTCAGTTTTCCCAGATTCAGACTCTTGTTTTTTCAAGCAGTCCAAGAAGTAAAAGTTTCTGTGGTTCCTGCTGAGGCTTTCCCCAAACCCAGCTATCCCCAGAGGTCCCCTCTTGGTGTTTCTGGGGAGCTAGCCTAAAAGTGTTTGCACTTCTTACAGGTTTGGCCTGAGGGCTTTCTTTGCATCTTCTCTGGTTTTCCTGGAAGATCCATGTTCTGTCCCAAATCTTCTTGTTTTTTCACCAGTTTGTGTTTGCCCTGAGGGGCAAATTTGTTCAGATTTCCCCCACAAATCTAGAAAGCTGATCTATTCCACCATCTTCCCAGAATCCTTCCCATCCCTGTTTTTTAAACATAAATATTATTGATGCTTTTATGTTTACACATGTTTGCATGCTATAGGTTTAGTCATTTCTACATGTTAACTACTCTGTTCCTCTCCTTTTCCCCATTAAACCTTTCATACCAAAAAAAAGTTTAACTACAACTGATTTCAGTGTCTATAGCTGATGTATGCAACATTCTTTTCTCTTAGTCCCTTGCATTTCTACAAAGAAATGAAATTTTCTGCCGTTTTTGACATTTTTGCTCATTTTCTGGGGATGAGATGACACTTTAGGATTCTTTTAATCTGCATTTTTTATTAATTATTTAGAACTTAATTTTATAAAATACTTTAATGTTCGAGTCTCATATTTTAGAAAGAACATTAGTGGAGAGAACAAAATAAAACAGGAGCTGAAGTAATTTAACTGGAGGTCAAATCCTGGCTTTGCCTATAATTATCTTTAGGATCTTGGGCAAGTCATTTAAAAAATCTTTTTCTTCTATAGGTGATTATCCTTAGCTTTTATCCAAGCCTTAACTCATTTCAAGATTTATACTTGTAGAGTACCATGACATTTTAAAAATCATCTTCATTTTCCTTGGTTCCATCAATCAATCCACAATCACTTATTAAATGTTTACTATATGTATGTAGTATGACATGATGGAGAAGGCCAGAGGATTGCAGCTTTGTAGGAAATGAAGAGACTCTCTTAGGCAACCCTTCTACAATGGAGGTTCTTGGAAGAATCTTTCATTTTCCAATAAGAGGAAGGGATAGCAGGAGCAGAGTATACTGACAAGGTCTGAATTCCAGGGTTGGTATGAAATTCCAGGATAAAGAGTGTGATGAAACACAGGTTACATCTAATTTTAACATGGATTTATGTCAAAGAAAAATGAATAAAAATGTTTTTTTTTTCTGCTTTAGGCACGCACCTGCCCCAAAGAAGGAGAAATCTAGAACAGTACAGCCTGATGGAGAATGTATTTCCAATAGACAAAGATTTGCAATGGGAAACTTTTCACTCTTATGGAACATTTTAAACATAGGAATTATGTATCTGCAAGTAGTGCATTTTAGCTAGAGGATGGAGTTTATGGAAGGAAATAAGGTAAGATAAAGCTAGAAAGGTAATGTTAGATTTGTGGAGAGATTTGAATACTAAATTAAGGAATGTGACTCAAATAGTAGAATCAAATCTATCCCTGAGTAATATTTATTTGATAATTATGGAAAAGTACTGGGGCAAGAAAATTATTTATGGAGCTACTGCAATAATATAAGCATGTGGTATTGAGGATACTTATTAGAGACAGGAATAGAAAGGAGCAGAAGGAGGTGAAAGATGCCATTCAGGTGGAATATAGAGATTAAGTTAGCACAGCCTGTTAACTTATAGGAAAGGAAAAATAGAAAGAAAAATCAAAGATAACCCTAAAGTTATGAACCTGGGAAGCAAAATGAAATGTATTACTCATAGAAATAAGGAAAACAGAAAGGGGCAGCATGTTTGATGGAAATTTAATAATTACTTTTGTAATTTGTAAATAGAATTTGCTATTCCTCTGTTGCATCCTCTGCCCCCAAAGACTCTAAATGTGTCTTTCTTTAACTATCTTACTATTTGTTTGCTAATTCATTAATTTATTTCTTTATTTATGTTGTCTCTCATGTTATAAGTTAAATTATTTAATTATCTTTGTTCTTCAAAGGACAAAGGCCCCAGTGAGTTGGATGGGAGGGGAGATACTCAGATAAATAGCAATGCTTATTAGGTTAGCTTAAAGTTAGAAATTATATGAATATACAGTCAGTGCAGCAATGTAAATGAAAAGAAACACAACCACAAAACAATCAAAATAAAATGCTATGACAAAGAACAAGCTAGACTGCAAAGAAAAAAATGAGAAGACACTTCTTCCCACCCCTTTATAGAAGTCGGGGTCCACAAATTTGGAACATTGCATATCATCAGATTTATTTTTTATATTTTCTTGATTTTTTTCTTATTTTTCTTTAAAAACATCTTTATTATATGGAATACAAAGACAAAAACAAAATCTTTCTTGCCCTCAAGGAACTGCTTTCTATGAAGGAGAGAAGATATAGCCATATAAGAATACCAATTATGTATATATTTAGTTAATACAAAGCCATTTGGAGGGGGGAGTAGTAGCAGCTAGAAGGATATAGAAAAACTTCATATTGGAAGTGCTTTTGAATTGAAAAATAGGGTTTCTAAGAGGCAGAGGTGAGGAGTATGTACATTTCAAATATGAGCAACAGCCTATTCAAAGAGAATAGAAATCTAACACTTGGGTGGGGGTGAGGTAATATTAATTTTAACATAGATTTAAGTCTAAGGAAAAGCTATTAATGATATGCTTTATGCTTTAGGGACAAATCTACCAGAAGCTATCTTATTTAATTCAACATTTTTCTATATCCAAGCATTTTCTGTCTTAGATAGCAGTGACCACTTGTGTTTCTTCTCCTTTCTATTACTCTTTCTCCCCTATGGATATGTCCCTCTAAACTCTAGGACAAAATGAAAGTAATGTCTCTAAGACTCTTGAACAAGAAGAAGGTACAATTTGGGGTTAACATTTCAGAACCATAGTCACTGCTCCTTTCCTTCCCCAATTATTCCTCTAGGATTTCAAGGGTCTCTTCCTAGCAACTGATATAGTTAAAATCAATATGATAATTTCTGAATGGAGAAAGGTAAATCATAGCATCCTGGCTTTAGGAGATGGGGAAAGAAAAAGCATCATTTAAATGGGACAATAGCCTTCTCATTTAAACAGGTTGAGGCTTTGTTCTTAGCCAGAGTTAAGTTTGATAATCACCTTTAATCCATTAAAATCAAATTTAGGTAATCATCATTACAATAGGGTAGAAAAAAAGTGAACAAAAGAAAATTTGAAAACACACAAAAACAGGTAACTTTCAAAACGAAGCAAAATATTTATCACAGTTTAAAAAAAATTAGTGTGAAATGGAAATTCATGGTTTTATGTCGAATCCTCTTTTTATGTTGTGCTGTATATATGGAAATGTTATTTTTTGGTCTTTTTGCATTTAAGTTCAAAATTATTTATATTTTTTAAAAGAACAAAACACACCAAAAATTTAAAGTTATTCCACATATTTGTCTCTTAGAATAAGAAACTTTCAAATTGTGGATTAACTTTGAGTCAGCAATTTGTTGTTTTTGTTTTCATGCTTTCTGCTGCTTCTTCCAAAGCATTCATTTAGAGAAAAGTGACTTGGTTTAATAAGTGCATTAATGTCATTGGTAGCCCTGTTGAAAAGTATTATGAACATTTTTTTAAAAGCCTTAAAATCTTAGTTTTTGTTCTACCTACTTTCATAAAGGGAAAAGTTTGGAAAAGGTTTTTGGATGAAGAAAATCTTACACCTTAATTTTAGTTGAACTAAAAAGGTTTTTTTTGTTTTGTTGTGTTTTGTTGTGTTGTGTTTTGTTTTGTTTTGTTTTTTAATTTGCTTCCAAAGAGGAAGTGAGCTACCTTAGCTCTTATTTTACTTTACTGAACTAAACATCTTTTCATAGTAAACAAATAGTAAATTCAATTGAGATCTTATATTCTCTACATCTTTCAGTCATTTGTGTTGTAATGCTGGAGAAACTGAGGCAAGATAGAGATTTTATATTTTATTTAGAGGCAGAGATTGGGCTAGGGTCAAAACAGGATCCATGTTACCCTCAGCAACTGAATTGGACTCATGTCTCAAAGCATTCAGCAGCAAGTGATGGATTCCAGGGATTTTTTAGGGCTCCAGCAATAAGGGAAACAAAGCAGGGTGGGGGAGAGCACTGGTGAGTGGGAACTTCCAGGAATGGACCATAAATTCAGTTCTGACAGGTTGGGGGTAAGGAAGGATCATAAATTCTGATAAGTTGGGAGGACCTAGGAGCCACTGAGTCTGAGATAGGAGATATCCCTACCTATCTCTAAATAAACCATTTGCATTTTATGGCTCTATGGAATGCTAATGGACAGGGCTCCCAGCCCTAATTTATGTCAGTCCTAATGGTAAGGAAGAGAGTTGCCACCAGGGGGATTGAGGCAGAACAATTCAGGGAACTGAAGCAAAACAATTAAAGGAAACTGTGGCATAACAGTGTAATGATAAAGCTGTGACTTTACATAGGATATGATTTAAATTAGTTTGTGAGCTTCTTAAGAGCAGGGATTGTCTAATCTCTTTTTGTGCCCCAGCACTTAGCACAGTGACTGATAGACAGCAGACTTTTAATAAATGTTTACTGATTGATCAGTCATTGACAGCAGTACCTAATTAACTGACTCAAACAATTCTGTTATATTATCTACATAAAGTTGTTGAGGAATTTTTGTTGTTGTTTATCAGAATAATCTATATGAACATAAAGGGCATCCGTAATGAGGATATCAGAAAGGAATTAGCAAATTTAAATCATATTCCAAGAAAAGTCATCTCTTTATTATTACACAATTGATTGAAAGGTTTTTTTTAAAGTTTTATACTCTCAGGATTACTTTTTCTGCTACACTTCTGAGTCTCTTGTCCAGCTGTGCTTGAACTTTTTTTTTTTTTCCTTTTGCCAAACATCACAGTGTCATGTTTACTCATGTATTGTTTCTTATCAGAGTTTGAGGAGGAAATAAAAGATTTTGGTAAGCATTCTTTATCAGCAGTAGTTTTGAATCCCTTAAAGTTTATCAAGACTAGTCTTTGTAAGCTCAGATAACAGATTTATCCCTTTACAAAGAAAATTTTGTTGATTACTTACTCATTTGGATTAGCTAGAGGTTATTTATCATACTGTTGAATTTATTAGAGGGAGGCAGTTAATGAGGAAAATTAGATAACTGCTATAGAAATATTTTTCTAAACTCTTAATTTCAAAAGTCTCCATCCAAGGATATCATACTTAAAGTTTTTCATGGGACTTAATTGGACTGAGGTGGGGAAGCGTGCTTTGGGTTTGGGTTTGGGTTTTATTTTGTATTTCTGAGATTGGAATTAAGAATGTTGTGCATATGTTTAGGGAACGGAGTAAAAAAAGGAAATGGAGCCATTCTTTGATGTTTTTATTACTACCTTGGAAGGTTCATTTTTCCCTCTATAAGAATGAAAATAAAATCAGCTCTTATTTGGCTCTCAGACAAGCTTAGGTTAGTTATTAGGAGATTAAACAAATCAAATACCTAATTCACAGCAGTTTAAAATATAGGACATTTTGTTCCTCAGCAATGAAATCTTTATATATATGTTTTAATTTATTTAACAAAATATGGTATTGGTAAGAAAAAAAGTAATATATATATATATATATATATATATATATATATATATATATATATCACAGTATCCTTTTGACAAAATTTATGAAACTTTTGAAGGCTTTTAAAAATTCATTTTGCTTTTATTTCTTATATTCTGCCAAGGAGAAAATAATCTTGGAATAATACCTTATTACTATTTCAAAAGATTTGTGATTTTAAAGGTATGGATAAACCCTGTCCCATTGTCTTTCCTAATCCCTTCATGCTTTAGCAGATTGGGTTTTTTTTGTCACTTTCAGGTGATGTTTCTATTCAAGCAATAGGCAAAAAAAGGAAATGTCAGGCTTGTATACACTTTTCCAACTCAACAGAACCTATTGAAGCTTGCCCTCTGCTGGCATAATATCCAAAAAACAAAAGGGAACAAGAAATAACTTGATTCAAAGGCTTACGTGCTAGCTATTGCACAATAGAAACAGATAAATTATTGCATAATTCTTACCTTTTTCAAAATTTCTTAATTATTTTCTATTTACTAAAGGTCATCTGAAGGTACACTTTCTTTTCAGTTAATGAAAAACTATCACAAATGGAGAGAGGAATGTCCTGAAATAACTGCAGATCTCCGTCCTACAACTATCCTTGGCCTTTTGAATTCTGGTTACCATGGGGTCCTGAGATCCAGGGATCCAACTGGAAGTAGAGTTCTTATTTATAGAATTGGTAAGTAATAAAATAGCACATCATCAACATTAACTTTTTGCTGAAAACATAAAAGAGCTTTTTGCCTTTAGTCTTAAAATATTAACAGGGATTCAGAAATTCACTGTGATTCTGAAAATTGAGAATACAACACCAAGATTTATATAGGCTTTCATCATTATGTCAGTAGGTCAAGAACCTGTGATTTCAACTTTCAGTGCTACCCACCACAAACAGCATTAATTTTAAGACATAGATAGAGGAAAGAAGGAAAAATGAAAGAGGAGGAGATTTAAAAGGTCCTAAGAAAGAAGAGGAAAGAAAAGGTAGAAGCAGACATCTAGAAATTCACAAGTAGTTCATAAGAAATAAAATAACAAAATATTTAGAATATAATTTTTAGAGACAAAGCACATAGTAGAGGACAGCTTTGGGAAGTGCATAATTCATTGGTATGGAGGTAACCCATGTGGGTTAAACCCACAGCGTTTTCAAGTGGCACTCTTAGAGTTCTCACAATATACACCTTGGCTAAATCCCTCAAATTGGACCTGTGTTCAAATCCTTGAAGTACTACTTACTATATCTTTGATCTCAAGCAACATGTTTCACTTCTCTGGGGCTCAGTTTCTGCATCTGTAAAATGAAGGATTGGGATAGATGGCTTCTATAACTCTTGCCAGCTCTAAATCTATGGTCTTATACTCTTTTTAGCTTTACTTCATCTTCTTTTTCCTATTCTCTATTCCATTTTTCTTTTTACTGCTTGTCTTTGCTATCTGTCTTGTTTCTCTCCTTCTCTCACTCCCTCCCTTCCATTTTCTCTTCATGTCCCCTCATCCCCTCTCCTTCCCCCTTCTTTCCCCTCCTTTTCTTTCTCCTCTTCTCCCATTTTTCTCTTCTATCCTCTTTGCCCTTCTGATAGTTCAAAGGCCAAAGGAATTTATGGGAAAAACCTTTATCACTTCCTGTGATGTGTAGGTTGGTACCTTATAACTGGCTTTCTTTTTCCTAATAGTTGTGTATAGTTGAAACCAAACTGGGAAGACATAAAATTTACCTTCACTTTGCTTGAGGCTCCCTCTGAAGGTCTAACTGGGAAAATCTTAGAATTGGAAAAGAGTTTACCAATCACCTTTATAGTCCACATTTTATTCTGGGGCAATGAAAAATCATTTTTACAACAGCCCCCAAAAGTAATCACTAACATCTACTTCAGTACCACCAGTAACAGGGAACTAACTATTTTATGAAATAGCACATCCCATTTTCAAAATTAATTGTTAAGAAATCCTTTCTTATATTGAATTAAAATGTTCATTGTTGCAGTTTCTGTCTACTCATTGGCCCTAGTTTTCCCTTTTGAGTCAGTGAGAAACAACTCGATTCTCCCCTTTTTGCCTGGTAAAAGTACTTCAAATACTTGAAAGGGACCTATCATGTGTCTCTGAATAGTTTGTTCCCTAGATTAAATGCCTCTAATTTGTTTAACCCATTTTCATATGACAAGGCTTCAGATTGCCTCAACATCATGGCCATTATCTTCTAAAGCATTGCAGCTTATTGACTCCTTTCTTGTTGGCATCCAGAACTGAGTACAATATTTCAGATATCTGACTTTTATGGTATACAGTGAGACTTTTAAGGCAATGTAAGATTCCATTAGTTTTTTAGGTAATCACATTATATGATTAATTCACATGAGTTGATAATTAAATATCATCTACACATGCAATACAATCCAGACACTTTGCCCCTATTCTATACCTTTAAACCATCCCTTTCTTCTACGAAGTGACTCAAAGGACTTTTTTGGATCAAGGAATGTCTACATCTTCCAAATAATCAGTGACAGTGAAGAGTTTCTAAAAGGAAAAAAAAAAAAACTTTGAAAGTGGAGCTTTGTTATGAAAAGAAATAAGTAAAGGTATCAAGAGAGGCAGAAAAATTGTAACCTGCCACAAAATGGAAGAGGAAGAAGGAAAGAATATATTTGAAAAAAGGAAAAAAAAACCAAATTGAGTCTCTTCTTAAAGAGGAGGAAACTGGTAAGGTAAACTCACAGATACTGTCAACATTAAGAAGTTGGTGTCTGGGAATGGATTTGATTTCAGGATAAGACATAAAATTTGGACTAACAGACTCCTAGCTAGGGATGGTGTATACCTGACAAAAGCTACTAAAAATATATTATGCTTGCATCTATGTAGGAGACTTTTACATTCCCCTTCACTTTTCCACTACTTTTCAGGGTTACCTTTATTAGAACATATTTATTGCTTTGTATATACAATGTCTGTTACTAATTTTTTTTTTAAAGCAAAACACTTTCTTTTACCCATTCTATTCTTAACATGAATCAACTTTGGAATCATAGTTCTCTGACTTTTGAACTATTTGCACAGTTTTTATTTTCTGAACACAGTAACATATGTACACAAAGACCCATGCTAAAGAATGTTGATCTATTTCCCTATAGCTCTGTCATTACTGGCTCAACTATTCATTATTTATAACATGTTAAATGTATATAATACCCTTCAGAAAAATTCCTATTCCAATGAATTATAATACTACATTGAACAGAGCATTATCAAGTTTATGTTACTGACATCTATTCTCTAATGTTTGTTATTAAGAATAAAGGCTTTAAGTATTATTGTGAAAAATAAAGGAACATATTTGTCTGGTATTTTGTAAATTTCATCAAAGGAGCTTTAAGCTAAAATGGATAAGGGGAAGGACTAAACTGCCTTTGTTTCATCTCTGCCAAGCTAGATTCTATAAAGAGTAGATACAAGGAAGGGAAAAAAGATATTGAAGCACCCAGAATTTCACAAGAGCAAATAAAAGACCAAGAAATAGTGAGTAGCAAAATTCATGGCCTTAAAGATATGCATGCAAATAAGAGTGACCTTGAGGTCTGAACACAAGCAATTGTATTTGACTTCATAAACATCATGAGATTTGGTGGGATGAAACCCATGATTACAATTTGGTTCTGGATGAGTATATCTTACTTAAAGTAAATAGTGTAAAGTCCTGTTGTCTCCAGAGACTGCCAATCACTATCTGGGAGAAGATCTGCTGTCTCAACTGCCACCAACTCTGACCTCTTGTAGAGACTCTTTCCCAATCTCTTGAGTGCCGCCCTCTTTTATCCTCCCAGATAATGGGCATGGGATAACCCAAGGGTTTCTGGGAAAAAAATACATCAACTAATGAACTTTTTCTCCTTATCATGCAAGCTCCTCCCCCGGAGTTCACAGGGGTAAAATTCCCCTAAAGGACTAAACTAGAGAATTGTTAAATACCGACTTAGCATTTAGTAAGAACCTAACATCTCCCCCTTTCTTTTGATTTAGAACATAGGGTGGTCATGACCTTGAAACATAAATCCATCAATATGGGAGGCATTACACATAATTACATAGATTGCATAAACATATAGTAACACAGTAACATAGTACATACTAGAACTACGTAACAAATAACATGATCAAATAATCATAAATTGAGAATTTATTAATGTCCATAAGTCCATTGTCCATTAGTCTCATCTTGTGTTAGGAAATCCAATGATTCCTGCTGGTTTTAAAGTTCTTTAACAGTCTTCTTATTAGCCATGCTCTTTCAGTGTCAGATGTTTCTTAGATTTTTCTCCTTTGTTTTGAGGTCTTTCTCTTTTTCTGTCTCTCTCTGATGGACAAGGCAAATACGACTCGTTGGCACCCATCTGATTCCTTCTCCATCTGAAGAAATACAAGCAAATCCTCTCCCCCAGGCAGTTAACCTATCTGGTCCCTTCAGTCTCTCCACATCACTTGGCGATTATCTAAGGACAGTAGAGCTGCTCGCACTGGGCACTGCCCTTCTTGTGGGTTATAAAACCTGTCTGCCGGAGCCAGTGCATCTTTGTCAAAAATTAGAAAATTAATGGTATAGAGAACTAAATTTAGAAGTTCTCTAGGGTTATTTTCTAGGGTTACCTGTGGCTCCCCCTTTCTTTTGTTTTTGGAGGAGTGTCTTAATGTCTCTGTTTCTTCTCTCTACTATTGCCTGACCTGCGGATTAAAAGGTATTCCAGTGGTGTATAAAATCTTTTACTGTGCACAAAAGTGCACATAATGTTTAGAACTGTATGTAGGTCCATTATCTGTTTTTATTTCTTGTGGCACACCCATAATTGCAAATGCTTGGATAAGGAATTCAGTGACCACTCGGACTGTCTCTTTTGCTGTTGGCACTCCAAAAGTGAATCCTGAAAAAGTATCTACTATCACATGGCAAAAGATTTATAATAGGTCACATCCATTTGCCAGATTTCATTGGGTCTCAAACCACAAGGATTCTTCCCTGGAGGGAGTGTAGGAGCATGGAAAGGAAGACAAGCTGTATAGCTTTTTGTTATGCTTCTAGCTTCCTCTCTTGTTATTCCAAATTGTAAACATAAAGCTCGAGCAGCCTGATGATATTTGGAATGAGATTCTTGTGCTTCCTGAAATAAAGGAGTACTGGCTAATATAGTTAAAAGGCTATCTGCCTTTGAATTTCCATCAAACATAGGACCTGGAAGTCCACTATGTGAGTGGACATGCAAGATATAAATCTTACCTGGATGCTTTCTCAATTGCTCTTGAAGTTCCTTAAAGAGCTGATAAATATTAGAGGTTGCAATTTTTATTTGGGCTGTGGCAATTCTTTGTACTACACCTACTGAATAGGCTGAATCAGTAATTATATTTACGTCTCCTGGGTAATAAGTAAGAGCTAGCATGATAGCAAATAATTCATTCTGTTGAGTGGACTGAAAAGGAGTCCTGACTACTCTCTGTATGGTTAAATCATGAGAGTATACAGTGCAAATATTTTCTTTGGAGGCTTCTGTAAAGATTGTTGGTCCTTTAAGAGTAACCTTAGAAACCTTTTCTTCAAAAATCCATTGCCAATAATGTAGTAGCTGGGTTATCTTTAATGGAGATCCATGTGCAAAATTTGGAGCGGTGGCCAATAAAATTTGCCATTCTGGGATGGTTTCACAGCATACATTAATTTGTGCATTAGTATAGAATGTGTATATTTTTTCAGGACTTATCCCAGATAATTGTATTACATAACTTTTAATAAAATTCTAGCCACAAGCACTGGGTAAGGAGTAAGGCTTTGTTCTGGTTGTGCTGGGAGGTTCACCCACTCAATCACACTGTCTCCTTGCTGTGGGTGCTTCTTTTGTAGCAAAAACTGATATTTCCAAGGGTTTTTGAGTGACTCTTTCAACCACATTGGATAAAGCCAGTTCAACTTCTCTCAAAGCCTCTTGAGCTTCTTTTGTAAGCTGGCGTGGTGAATTTAAAGCACTGTCTCCCCTTAAAATGTCATATAGAGGTGGCAGTTGATTGGTAGTTAAGCCTAACACTGGATGTACCCGTTGGATATCTCATATCGTTTTCTGAAAGTCATTTAAGGTGTTCAACTTCTCTGTTCTTAAAGAACTTAAGAAATAACTTAAAGAAAGTTATATAAATCTTGTTACATAAAAGATATGTAAGTATTTTAGGATATACTTCATATACTAAATATTGAAAAGGAGCATGTCTCTGAATTTTTTCTGTAGGTATATGCAATTTGTAGTACTTTAGTGTTTCCATGGTCCTTTGTAGACATGCCTCTAACATTTGTTCCTCAGGTGCACATCCCAAAATATCATCCATAAAATGTAACAATATTACTTTTGGAAATGCTTTTCTTACTGGAGCAAGAGCAGCAGCAACATACATTTGGCACATAATAGGGCTGTTTTTCATTCCCTGTGGCAAAACTGTCCATTCATATATTTTATAAGGCTCAGCCAAATTAACACTAGGCACTGAAAAAGCAAATCTTTTCATATCCTCCTTATCTAGAGGGATAGAATAGAAACAATCCTTAATGTCTATAACCCATAGAGGCCATTCTCTTGGCAACTGAGTAGGAGATGGAAGTCCAGGCTGAAGAGTTCCCATAGTTTCCATCTGTTCATTTATTCTTCTTAGATCAGTTAACATCCTCCATTTCCCAGATTTCTTTTTCACCACAAATACTGGGGAATTCCAAGGACTTAGAGAAGGCCGCAAGTGTCCTTGGTCAAGTTGTTCGTTCACTATGTCTAATAAGGCCTGAATTTTTTCACTTCTTAAGGGCCACTGTTCTACCCACACTGGTGAATCAGTCTTCCACTGAATCCAGTGAAAGTGCAGGTAGGCCTTCAACAGCAGCCCTGCCTAAAAAGCCAAAAGGCTTATTTGTAATCCTATCTGCTGTAAAATGTCTCTTCCCCACAGATTGATGGGGATTTTTTTCAACCACAAAAGGAGTAAAAACTCCTGTTTCTCCTTCAAATATCCATCTCAAAGGCCTAGCACTAACTTCTGCTGCTATTGATCCTCCCACCCCAGACATGTAGGTGTCTGCCTTAATCTTTGGCCAGTGACCGGGCTAATCGGCACCTCTAATAACTGTATGATCTGCACCCGTGTCTACCAATCCTTCAAATGGTATTCCGTTTATATAAATAGTAAGCATAGGTCGGTCAGCTGTCACAGCTGCTGTCCAATATATTCCTGGATTATTTTCATTGGAGTCAGAATCTGGACGACTATCACCAGGTTGCTTATTAGGGGTAAGTAACAATAAGCCTGATGCTACTACTTCTCCTGGTTGATAAATCACACATTGTCTACCTGTGTTAGTGACTGGGATATTAGATACACGTTCTCCAGTTTCCCACATCAGTGTATGGATGGACACTGTTTTGTAGGCACTCTCAGAAGGCAAAATGGTCAAGCCTACTGTGCCTGGAGGCAAAGGATCCATAGGCTCAACAGGAAGAGATTTCACTTCTCCAGGGAGTATCTCGGTAGTCTCTACTGCACACAACTCTATTTTTCCTAATTTTAATCCCTTTCTTCCATCTGATTGCCTTTTGGCTGATTGATCATGTCTTACAATTCTCTGGATGTAACCTCGGCTGCCATCATGCCCCACTTGGCGTCATGTCAGGAAACAGAATCACTTACATTGGAATTGTCTTAGAAAGATGCTGAAACTCCCCTGGCAGGATAAGAAACCATCCTGAACTCAATCAAAAAGCATTCCCGCTCTGCCAAAGAGTGCACAGCTCCGTTATGCTGGCCAAAGGTACGCTTGCCCAAAAGATTATTTGTGGAGAACTCCCAGGGAGGCGCTCACAAGGTAGTCAGGAAAAGCAGCACAAGGACACTCTCCGGTCTCAGCTTTAGAACTGACTATGGCATGGAGACATAGGACACCATCTTGCGCCCTCTCAGATGAGATCAGTACTTTATGAGCAAAGCAGAAGGGAATTGGCTCAGAAGCCTGTGAGGGATGTGCAAAGCTAAAGGAGCCCGCCATGTGTTCATAGGGACCGTGCCCTATGGCTTAGCTACTATTGGCCCCCCCCTTTTTTTTTCTGACCCCTCAACTCCGTGGAAGGAAAAAAGAGACTCAGAGATAACAACTAGGGAGCCCCTAATCCCGGAGCCGGCTGGTGGGATGGAGGAAACCCTTCCTAGTGGTTGTTTTTGGTGGTAGTTTTTGTGGTTGTTCAGCCATGTTTGGCAAAGCTACTGCAGGTATTTGTCCTTTTCTTCCCCAGCTCTTATTTCAGATGAGGAAACTGAGGAAAGCGTTACATGGGGAGGAAGTGTCCGAGGGTCGCACGTGAATTCTGAAAGTCCAGTCTTCCTGGTTTCGTTCTGCACGCTGCAGTATTGCGCCCCCTAGCTGCCCATACTTTACATATAGTTCAGCTTTTAGAAATTCAAATCAGGAGACACAATAGATTGCTCACTGTTAACAAGGGAGATGTCTGAAAAAAGACTCCAAGCCTTCGCCAAGTCTAAATAAAAGAATAACATTAACTACCTTCTAGAACCTCGTTCTTGGTCCTAAGAACTTGGAGCTTGGGGCTGGCAGTCTTTTACTGGGCCAATGAGAAGTTTCAGTCACCAAAGCTCTGGGGGGAGAAGGCTAGAGAAATGTTGCACAGGTTTCCAGACAAGGGTTTCTGCCCTTTCTAGAAGAACAGGGGGAGGGGGATCCTATAGACTTTAAGCTAAGATGTTACATCGGGGCATATTCTTTCCTTAAATGGAGAGGCTGAAAGAAATGGAAGAGTTGGGGGTAGGGCCGGGAGAGATGAGACTCGGTCTAACATCCAGCACAGCGGCATCCAAGCAGGCAGCTCCTTGCCAGCATCTCAAAGCACGAGGAAGTCACTAGAAAAATGGAGATTGTTCCTCCATATGCATACCCTGACAAGGCATGTTAGTTACACTTGGGTATTCTCTTCCCTCTGAAATTGCTTTTATTTACGGGAAAATGCACCCCAGGTTTATAAAAGTATTGCTCCTTTTTTTTTTTTTTTTTTTTTTTTTTTTTTTTTTTTTTAAACCAGGACATTTTGTTCAATATCTTCTTGAACTAAGTTTGTCTTATGGCTATTATGTGTAAACACATTAATGTGGGCTCCCAAGCAATTTTTGAAGGATGCAGATGTGAGGAATATCTTGAAATTGATAGCCATTGCCTGGTGGCGCCCCCTGAGTTTGGAAGGGGGAATTCTTCTCAGGTGTTAAAGATATATTGGAGAAAAGAAGTTCAGAGAAAGGACTGGGCTTCTTCCTGGGGCAGATGATATGTCATTGACTTAACAATAGAGAAAAAGCAGGCCTGCCCGGTTCTTATAATTACTTCTGTTTTCTCTGACAAGGAAAAGGACCTTGGGACTAGAAAGGAAGGGAAAAAAAGCATTGTGGGGGCTGATAGGGAGGTGATGTCCAAGATGAATAAGGAGATCATAAGAGAGCACCTACTTGACCTTGATGAGTTCATATCAGCTGGCCCAGATGAACTACATCTTCAGGTACTAAAGTTACTGAAAAATAGAGAGGCACTTGAAGGACTAGAAAAGTTCAAATACTATTTTAATGACTTTTTTTCTTTTCTCTCTCTCTTTCTTTTTTTTCCCTCTCTTTTCTTTCTTTCTTTCTTTCTTTTCTCTCTCTTTTCTTTCTTATCTCTCTCTCTCTTTTCTTTCTTCCTTTCTTTTCTCTCTCTCTTTTCTTTCTTTCTTTCTTTCTTTCTTTCTTTCTTTCTTTCTTTCTTTCTTTCTTTCTTTCTTTCTTTTCTTCTCTCTCTCTCTCTCTCTCTCTCTCTCTCTCTCTCTCTCTCTCTCTCTCTCTCTCTCTCTCTCTCTCTCTCTCTTCTCTTTCTCTTTGTCTCTGTCTGTGTGTCTGTCTGTCTCTCTCCAAAAGACCAGAAGCCAAAAACTATTAGCCAAGGTGTTTTACTTTGATTCTTCATAAAATTCTAGAAAATGTGTTCATGTGGAGATGGTTAATTAATGTCTACAAAGTTAAATAGTAAAAATAAAGAGGTAGCATGTCCTCATCAAGAACAGATCATGCTGGAAGTGGAAATCTTCAACATAAAGAAGATCCAACTCACTTCCAGTTGATCAATGATGGACAGAGGTAGCTGCACCCAGAGAAGAAACACTGGGAGGGGAATGAAAATTGTTAGCACTAATATCTGTCTGCCCAGGTTGCATGTACCTTCGGATTCTAATGTTTATTGTGCAACAAGAAAGTGATATTCGCACACATGTATTGTACCTAGACTATATTGTAACACATGTAAAATGTATGGTATTGCCTGTCGTCGGGGGGAGGGAATAGAGGGAGGGGGGGTAAATTGGAAAAATGAATACAAGGGATAATATTATAAAATATATATATATATATATATATAATAAAAAAAAAAAAAAGAACAGATCATGCAATATTCACCTTATTTCTTTTTTTTGACAGAACTGACATTAGAGGAATATCGTGTATGGATTTTTATTTTCCATATATTGATTTTACTAAAATATTTTATGAAGTTTTCTCATAATCTTTTTATGAAAGAATTTTAGGAAGTGAACTAAATGATAGTTCAATCAGCAAATTTGTTGTTTAGTCATGTCTGGCTCTTTATGATCCCATGGACCATAGCACACTAATAGGTTTATGTGGGATTTTCTTGACAAAGATAACTAGAGTGGTTTGCCATTTCCTTCTCCAGGGAAATAAGGAAAATAGAGATTTGGTTACTTGCTCAGGGTCACATAGCTAATAATGTCTGAGGCCAAATTTGAACTTAGGTCTTCTTGACTCCAGGCCCATCTAACTGCCTCACAGTCACCATATTGCCTGAACTCAAAAAATAATCATCACTGCTTTTACTTTGACTTGCAAGAGATCTCCAATGGAATGCCCAAGGGATTTGTGCTTTTAAACTTTTTTTCAATGTCTTAAATAAATTATTACATAATACAAACATATGCAATAAAGATATTATGTTTATCAAATGTGATAACAGAAATCTGAAAGGGATATCTAATATTTGATGACAGAATTAAGGTCTGATAAAATTTGAACAACCTTGAATGTTAGACTGAATCTTGAGGCAGAATGGAATAATGGAAAAGGTACTGACTGGAATCAAGTTCTGGGTTCAATCATTATGTGACTGAATCTGTCATAAGCAAGTTGCTTAATCTCCCTGATCTTAGTTGCCTCACTTATGATGTCTTTTCTTTCTTTCTTTTTTGGGGGGGCAAAGCATTTGGGGTTAAATGACTTGCCTAGGGTTAAGTGTCTGAGGCTGGATTTGAACTCAGGTCCTGACTTCAAGGTCAGTGTTCTGTCTACTGTGCCATCTACCTGCCCCTCAGTTTCCTCATCTGTAAAATGAAGTTTACCCAGATGGCTTCTCAGAACCCTTCCAGATCTCAATCTATATTACTCTACTCTGATTAAAATGGAAATTAATTGCCATAAATGTAAAATTTTATATCTGGGTTTGACAAATTAGATTTACATTTTCAGTATGAGGAAAATATGGCTAGACACTGATTCACCTGGAGATCTAGGAGACTTAATTCTGTAGGAATTAAAAATGGGCTATGTGTGATCTTGGGATCCATTGAGAGATATATTGTTCAGTTGTGTCTGATTCTTCATTTTCTTGGCAGAGATACTAGAGAGGTTTACCATTTTCTTTTCCAGCTCATTTTACATATAAGAAAACTGAGGTTAGGTGATTTGCCCAGGGTCACACAGCTAGTAAGTACTTAAGGCCAAATTTGAACACAGGAAGGTTCTGAGTGCCTAGCACTCTATCTACTGTGCCATTTAGAGAGGTTTAGATTCCAAGAATAAGGAGAAGATAGACCCACTGTATTCTGACTTAGAAGCACATCTAGAGTTTGGGATTTAATTCTGGGTATCAAATTTTAGGAAGAACATTGACAAACTAGCTAAAATTCAGAATATTAAAGAGTTCCAAGTTATGTCATATGAAGATTGGTCAGAGGAGCTGAGCATTAGCCTGGGAAAAGAAAATTTGGGAATGGGGGAGGGAGGAAAACATGATAGCTATTTATGAAATACATTTGAAAGGCTATCCTGTGGAAGGATTATGTTTGTTTTGTTTGGCACTACAGGGCAGAAATAGGATCAATGAGTGGAAATTGTAAAGAAACAAACTAAAGTTTATTATAAAAAGAAAAATTCCTAAAATTAGAACTATCCAGAAGTGGCAGATGCTACCTCAGGAAAGAATGTGTCCCCCCTCATTGAAGGTCTTCAAGCACAGGTGGGTATGTTGTAGTGGGTTTTTTTTAATTTTTTTTCAGCATGAGCTGTATTATGAGGCATGAGTTTGTACTTCACATGTGTCCCCTGACCATGCATGTATGTGAATACTTTTCCTGTAAAGGGGCTTTTGTTCATGGCAGAGTGAGCATTTGTGGCTTTTAAGGACTTTTCCAAATCTGAAATTCTGTAGATGGAATATATATCTAGAAAATTATACTTCAACATAGTGTGGAAGGAACCTAGGTTCTTGAAGGATCTGTCCATGGAAGACAGTTGAACAGGGTCTAGCCAGCTAGAAATGCTTCAGGGACAGACCTGAATATTTATGTTTAGAGATGTTTATCACAGAAAGATGGCCACTGTAGCCTCTGAAGACCATCTACTAAGTTTTATAACTTTTCTCACAAAATTACTGATCTTCGAAATGTTGAAGCAAATTCTAACAGAAGAGTGAGTGAAAGAAAAATTTTCTTTGTCTTATTCTATCAGAGACATAGAAAACAAATGGGGAACGGTAGCTTCCACCAAAAAAAATTTTTTTTTGATTGAAGGAAGAATCAGAAGAAAAGTAATTAAAACATACAAATTAAGTGTTCATTATGAGCCAAGCACTGTGCTAAGTGCTGGGAATGCAAAGAAAAAGGAAAATAAACACTCTCTTCAGGGAGCTCACATTCTAATAGGAGAGGCAATGGGTACATATATATATATATATATATATATATATATATATATATATATATATATATATATGATACAGAGTAGATAAGAGATAATCCCTAGGTGAAAGCACTAAAATCTGTTTCAGAACATTTTAATGGGCCAAATGTGAAAGGATAATTTTTTTAAATGATGTACCAAAATTCTCCTACAGACTACTGACTCTATGCCTACAGCCCTCAAGGTTGAGTATTTTGATTTTACCTTGTTATTCTTAACTTCATTACCAGCTCTGTATGTACTAGGGGTGTGTGTGTGTGTGTGTGTGTGTGTGTGTGTATGTGTGTGTGTGTGTGTGTGTGTGTAATGTTTTCCTGAGGTCACCAGGGAATCTGGAGATTCAAATCATGGATCTCATCTAAAACATTACCCAGGCACAATATGCTAGCTTTTATTAATCCAGTCCTTTTCACCCTTGCCATTATTGCAGCAAATATGTTCCTTACAATCTGAAGAATAATTAGTATTAGAAGGTAAATTGGTTTTTCTATTATTATTGAAAATTTTACTTGCTAATAACAGCTTTCTTTTAAGTGCAAGGGCCTGTGGGCTCAAGCTGACATTTATGAAATGTCTTCAGGATTGAAATAAAGGTAGTATCCCTATGATTCACTGTTGATGCAATATGCTCCACTACTCTATGGAACTTTAACCATGAATCCTGCTAAGCTATTCACAAATTAGTCTGTCAGCAAATATTTAAGTGCCTGCTATGTGCAGCATTGTGCTAAATACTGAAGAGACAAAGAAATTTAAAAAGTCTCTATTCTCAAGGAGCTTAAAGTTTAAAGAGGGAGGACAACAGGAAAACAGCTATATAACAAGATCTGGCCAGAATAAATTGGTGAGAATCATCAGCGGAAAAAAGGCACTAGCAATAAGGAAGACTGGGAAATGCTTATCTCAGAAGGTGAGATTTTTTTCCAGGATTTGAAAGAAGCATGGAGGCAAAAAAGGAGAGGAAAACATTCCAAGGATTTGGAATAGCCAGGGCAAATGCCAGGAGCTAGGAGATGGAATGTTTTGTGTGAGGAACAAAAGGAGGAACAAAAATACCTTGCATAGGCTTCTCATCTTTGGGCTTATTTTAGCTTATCTTTCTGCCTGTATCTTTTCTTGATAGTTGTCTTTAAAAAACTTGTTCAACATTTTTTTGGCATGTGACTTAAGACCTCTTTAGTTCTATCATATATGTTTTATTTTCAGCACATTGGGACCCAAAAGTTTTCACAGCTTATGATGTATTTCGTGTAAGTCTTATCACATCAGAGCTCATTGTTAAGGAAGTAGATACACAACGGAATGGAATCAAAGCTATCTTTGATCTGGAAGGATGGCAATTTTCTCATGCCTTTCAAATCAGTCCATCTGTTTCCAAGAAGATTGCTGCTGTGCTAACAGTAAGTTTAATCCAAATTTTTAATTTTAGGTATAGGATTTAATATTGACAAGTAGCACTCACATTTAGTGACATTGAATTTAGTAGAAGGCAAGTTTAAAAATGGCCTCTTTCCAAGAAAAGTAAATGAATACTACAGTTACTGTTATCTCTATTTTATAGATAGGAAAACCAAGACTTAAAGAGATTAGGTTTACTCTAGTTACTATGCTATATTAGTCCAAACTTAAATTTTTAAATGGCCTTTTTTTCCCAATCTGCTTACTCTATCTAGTGATTATTTCATATATAATGAAGTAAAATAAAGTGAATTGGGAAGCTTTGACCATTGGTGTAATATATTGAATCAAGTCATTTGGTTTTAACCTTAACTGAAGCTTATGTGTAGCACAAAACCCAAACTATGAGCTTTCACCTTCTGGTGAAAAAAAAGATCACATTGGATCTTTAAAATATTTTTATACTTACTTCATTAAGGTTTGTAAATTTTGTGCCATATAAATGAATAGACATCTCTGTAAAATCAGAAGAAATCAACATATGCAAAGATGTACATAATAACTCAAACATCATAACTTTAAGAAAAACTGTTTAGTAGGCTATGGACAGGATCATTTCTTTCATATTTGGAACTTAGCACATTGCTTTGTTACACAAGAGGCACTGAATATTTGTGGAATTAGTATATTGGGGCAATTAGATGATGCAGTGGATGAAGTACCATGCCTGAAATCAAGAGGACTTGAGTTCAAATCCAGCCTCAGCCACTTAACACTTACTATATGTGTGACCCTAGACAAATCACTTAACCCAATTGCCTCTCCAAAAAAAAAAAAAAAAGAAAGAAAAAAAGTCAAAAGCTGATTTGAGGGATACATATTGTAAAGTGTGTGCATATATATGTCAAATTTGAAAATCTGGTGCTAATAATTTATTTTATTATTGTTATTCAGTCTTTCAATTGGTCTAATTCTATATAACTACATAAACTTCTGTCTCTGGGGATTTCTTGGTAATTAGAGTGGTTTACCATTTCCTTCTCTTGTGGATTAAGACAAAATAATGAAGACAAAAAAAAAAGAATAAATGACTAGTTCAGGATCACATAGCTAGTAAGTGTCTGAGACCAAATTTGAACTCAGTTTTTCCTGACTCTAGGCCCTGGGCTCTTTCTACAGCATCACCTGCCTGCCCCTGCTCATGCCAGTGTCCAAAATGAGTAATGACAAACTTTGTCCAAACTAATTATAAGCTGTGTATATAATTGACGTGAGGGGAAATTTTATTACTTATCCATGTAGATTTTGTGATCCCCCCCCCTCCAAGTTGAACTGTATACTCTAAATTCCTTGCCTGTGTATTTGCTTAATTTTAATCTGTAAATCAGACAACCTTTTATAATCAATGAACTTTTTTTTTTAAATTGTAGCTCTGATTTGGCCTTGGATATAATGTATTTACTAAAACCATACTTCATTTGCAACTTATTTGTAATAAAATTGTGTTAATATTTATTTTTTGCTTTTTTGCTGACACATTTAAATTTTTTTTTTTAAAGGACTCTTTTCCCTTAAAAGTTCGTGGTATCCATTTGATAAATGAGCCTATAATTTTCCATACTGTCTTTTCTCTGATTAAACCTTTTCTGACTGAAAAAATTAAGCAACGGGTGAGTAATATTTTAAAATCTTTTTTTTGGTGATATGCAAGTTAAGGTTTTTCATAGTTTCTGTAAGGATTTTAGGCACCTAGATTATACTGTGTTAAAACTGAAGTGAACATGAATCCTGTCTTAGATTATCAAGTCGTGACTCAAGTCACTTAACAATTCTCAGATTTGGTGTTTGGTGATTTGGTCCATAAAATGAGGGTACTAATAGCACCTTTGCTGTAAACATCAGATTTGCTGTAAATTGCAGAATGAGATGATATATAGAAAGTGCTTTGTAAACATTGTAAACATTGAAATTTTATATAGCTATCATTTTTATCATTAATAAATATATTGAAGTCAACTAATGTTGATTTTTCATAAACATTAGAAAGCAGTGATGAGTTATATCTATCTCATTTGCAGAAAAGGTGAAAAATCTTAGCAGTTCAACAAACAGAAGTCACAGGTGACAAAATAGAATTAAATATACTGATTGTAGAAAATTGAAAGAAAAAAATTGAGAAAAATCTTCGTCATAAACTTAGAAAAATAGTTATCTGGTCACTAAAAAAAGTCAGTGATCTGGTTTAAAAACTTTTAGAAGTGATGAAGAGATCTGATTCCAGGGAAGGTAAGGTGAAATTTCACCTTATCAAAGTCCATTGTCTCAAGGGCAGAGTTCAAAGGTGAGGAGGTCAAAGAAGGCCAAAATATAGTCAAAGTGGTTAGTGATAGGAAAACCTGAATTCCTACATGATTAGGCAGTTCAATATCCAAAAAATTCCTAGTGGTCATAACTCTGCTTTTTAAAAACCTCTAAAATATGGAGTTTTTTACAATCTTCCTTTGCAATCATAATTACAATGTTTTGGAACTAAAACCAGAAATTATTTAGTACTACTTCCTCTTTTTACTGATGAGGAAAATGAGGTGCAGCATAATTAAGTAATTTGTTATTAGTTACTGGCAAGTAATAGCAAAGCTGAATTCCAAGCCAGGTCCTATTCTTTCTTTCTGAAAGAATTCAGTTCCGTTCTTTCCATTGCACCAGAAAGATGTATAGTAATATACTTAATATTATGATGTCCTATGTTCAGATGTTAAACTGGAATTTAACTGCCATAACATTGGCAGTGTTATAGGTTACTCAGCATTTCAATGTTTAAAAATATTCATTGTAACTTCCTAAAATCCTTCTTTCTGAAGATAGAACTATTTTTTTAAAATATTTCTTGGGACTGGGAAATAATTATTTACCATTATATTTGTAATTTTTTATATACCTGAAGATCATTATCTAGTCTTATTTTCTTATTGATCTAAAACTGAGCAGAATGAAAGCCCCCAAAAGATGGTTAATCAAAGAAAATATCCCAGTGGGTAAAAACTTAGGAAGGAAAAATAACAACTAGTTTTCTGTCTCTGAGTCATTCAACAATATCCCTATTAGTTTTCTTAGGCATTCCTGAGCCAACTTCTACCAATCAATCTGATTTTTAATATTTAATATTTAAAAACACTTGGTCAATATGTTTGAGATTTGAGGAGAAAATTATTCTTACAATTAAATGAACCTGGAATTATATTTTCAGTTCTTTCATAATAATATTTTTAATACTCAAGATGAATTTTAAAGATTTATAAAATTGAGGGATTTCAGATTTTTAACCACTGATGATATTTTTCTCTTCATTTCTAATTGACCCTAAGGATTAGAGGTACAAAAACATTATTCTCAGCACAATATACCTAAGATGTGTGCATACTATTTGCATGAACTTGCATGATTACAATTATTTATGATCATCCTTCAATAGTTACTTTGCTAAGAATCAGTTGTATATCAGAAAGTGAAATTCAGAAAATGTTGAATTTTAGAATATCGTGTTTTTTTTTTTTCTTTTAGAGAGGAAAAGGTTCCTCCTTAACCTACCTATTCCCTTTCCCCCAAATTATAACCTTGAAAATGGTTGTAGGAATTCCAGAGAGTTGGTATTACTTTTTTTTTTTTTTAATATGAAAATATGTACCTCTTTATTTTAAGTTTACCACCTCTGTCAAGAGATTAGTTTCATCTTCATTCTTTTGAATTTGTGTGTTATCATTAACTGTTTTTTTTTATATATATATAGCTTTTTATTTGCCAGATATATGTATGGGTAATTTTACAGCATTGACAATTGCCAAACCTTTTATTCCAATTTTTCCCCTCCTTCTCTCCACCCCCTCCCCCTGCTAGCAGGTTGACCAATACGTGCTAAATATGTTAAAGTATAAATTAAATACAATATATGTATACATGTCCAAACAATTATTTTGTTGTACAAAAAGAATCGGACTTTGAAATAGTGTATAATTAGCTTGTGAAGGAAATCAAAAATACAACCAGACAAAAATAGAGAGATTGGGAATTGTATGTAGTGGTTCATAGTCATCTCCCAGAGTTCTTTTGCCGGGTGTAGCTGGTTCAGTTCATTACTGCTCTATTGGAACTGATTTGGTTCATCTCATTGTTGAAGATGGCCATGTCCATCAGAATATATATCCTCATACAATATCGTTGTTGAGGTATATAATGATCTCCTGGTCAAGAGGTGGTATTAGTAATGAATATTCATGTGTTTCAAACTTAGCTTCAGTAAAGATTGATCTCAAAGTCAAAGTAGGTTCAAAATTGAGTGTTGTAATATTCTATATTGATACTGAGATATATATATATATATATATATATATATATATATATATATATATATATATGTGTAACCCAAAACAAGTAAAGATGTATTCTTTAATATAATATGATATCCAGACTGAATTTCATGTATTTCAATGTTAGACCATTCTTGTCCTACATTGTAGACTTGAAGTTGGAAATAGGCTTTTATGTATTTCTTATATGTTGAAAAAGAAGGAGAAAGACATTTTCTAAAACTACTGTTTCTTTCAGATTCATATGCATGGAAGCAATTATAAACAAAGCTTATCCCAGCATTTTCCAGATATTCTACCCCTAGAGTATGGTGGTGAAACATGTTCCATGGAGGACCTTTGCCAAGAGTGGAGAGATTTTATAATGAACTCTGAAGGTTATCTTCATAGCATTTCTCAAGATGTTCAGTAATACCGAATCTTACGAGAAATTATAGGAGAGGCTTTACTCTCCATGGTAATTATATGGAATAATAATTTCTACCAAATGCAATTTTTGAAAATGTGAAATTTAGAACGTGAAAGTTTTTTAGTGAAGACAGATATTAATGTCCATTTAAAGTTTTTTAAACTGAATTTTCTACTAATTTTTAGAAAATTACATTGTTATTAGACCTCAGGAAGTATTAAGAGAAATTATTGCACATTATTCTTGAGTAAGTTATGTCAAAGTTAGATGTGACAAGGCTCATCTCTGTTGTAGGCAAATTATATGTCTTTGGAATATACTCCAAAGAAATATTCCTGTAGTTATTGAAACAACATAAAATCAAATCCCAATTCCACAGAATTTATAAAGTAGTTCAACAGTAGAAGAAAGTAATGAAATATATATCTATATAGTATAGTCCAAATAGTTTGGTTATAGAAATCCAACTAAGTTTGGAATCTGACTTTTGATGTGTGAAGTTATTTCCTCAGACCAGAAAGATAAGGAAATGAAAAGAGGAATTCATCTCAGGGAAATGGTATTTCAGATATGTTGCACATTGAAACACTTCAGCTGAAGCATGACAGAATGTTATATACTCATTCACATCATTTATGAACTTGTGTGGAGCTGCTCATATCACTAATGACAAAGAAAAAAAATGTGGAAATGTTTCATGTATAGCTAATTGTATGTATGTGTTCATCGTGTGTGTATGTATGTGTGTATGTATGCATGTGTGTGTGTGTGTGTGTGTGTGTGTGGTGTGTGTGTGTACCTACCTGCAGCAGGCTTTTAATTTTGACTTTTGGATGAGTTAATATTTTTAGTTAATACATAGGCACAAGAATTTGGAAATAGTGTCCATTTCTCTTTTATAAAGTAGTCTTAACAAAAGCACGATATTATTAGAAAAGTAATATTAAAGAATAGAGGAAATGCTCACATTGTTTTATTATAATTGGGGAGCAGTTTGGCATAGCAGGGGGCATAAGCATAATGCATTTGGAATCAGAAGGTCTAAGTTCAGATCTGAACTCTTACCAGCTGTGTGACTTTGGCAATTTTATTTGTAAAAGTTAAGAGGTTAGTACACAATTCCAAAGCCTTTTTTTTTTTTCCAGTTTTGCTATAAATCTTGTGATCTTAGAAATGCCACTTAAAAATTTCAGTATTTTTTTAATCAGACTTCTGAAAAATAATTTTGGGTAATTAAGATGTACTATTTCCACCATTCCTGCTGTGCAAGAATACCTCACAAGAAGAGAACAACTCAGCCTTCTTATTTAATATAACTTTCAATCCATAATATAAAGTTCTATATTTGGTATTTTGTTACTTATTTGTATCTTTAATTTGAAAATTTTGGAGCTTTCTTTGGGTTTTGAAGATGTCTTTTCATAGAATCAGAGTACTGAAGTCCATACAAGCTTATATTCGTGTTTCCTTGACACTATCAATCCATCTCCTTCTCTGCTGTCCCCTTCCTCCTTTTGTCTTCAATCTTTCCCAGCATCAGAATTTTTCCCAATGAGTCCAGCCCTCTCACTATGTGGCCAAAGTATTTAAGTTTCACCTTCAAAACTATTTTAATGAATAATATGAGTTAATTTCTTTTAGTATTCACAAATTTGATCTTCTTGCTGTCCAAGGGACTCTCAAAAGTCTTTTCTAGCATCAGAATTGAAAAGCTTCAATTCTACAGCACTTCAAAAATTGGAAGAAATTGTCTTCTGATTTCATTATCTTTTATAATTTTAAAACTGCCTATGAGATTTTCTTGGCAAAGGTACTAGAATGGCCCAGTTGCTTCATTCTTGCCACCTCTTCAAAATTTCTTCTACTTATGTTAAATCCCTACTATTTTTGTCTTTTACCATGATCATTTTTGAATGAAGTGTTCTATTGTTATCTCTAATTTTGCTGAAGAGGTCTCTTGCTTGTTTTTCCCATTGTTTTGCTTTCTTCTGTTTCTTTCATTGCTCATTTAAGAAAATCACTCTTTGCTATTCTCTGGAATTCTGCACTCAGTTGGGTATATATTTTTCTTTCTTCTTTCTCTTTTGTTTTCCTTCTTTGCTCAGCTTTTTCTAAAGCTTCATCAAACATCGATTTTGCTTTTCTTTTGGAGGGATTTTTGTTGTTGTTGTTGTTGCCTTTTATACAATATTGTGAAGCTCTATCCATAGTTCTTTAGGCACTTTAGTAGCAAAATCAAATCCCTTAAATATATTTATCACCTACAGTTCATATTTATAAAAAAATTACTTCGATCAGACCTTTACAGTCTGATGGTCCTCCCCCCTTTTTTTTTTCAATGTATGTCTAAATTTTTCAACAAGAAGCTTATGTTCTGAACCACAGTCAGCACCAGGTCTTGTTTTAACTGACTACATGGACCTGTTCCACCTTTGGTTGAAAAGTATAGTGAATCTAATTTCATTATTGACTATCTGATAATGTTCATGTGTACAATAACCTATTGCGTTGTTGAAAAAAATTTATTTGCTATCTCCATTGAGTTATCTTGACAAAAATGTGTTAATCTTTGCCCTGCTTCATTTTGTGCTTCAGGGCTAAGCTAATCCATTATTTCAATTATCTTTTGATTTCCTACTTTACAATTCCAATCCCCTATAATGAAATGTTTTTTTTTAGCGTTATTTCTAGAAGATGTTATGGGTTTTCATAGAACTGAACAACTTTGGTCTCTTTAGGATCAGTGGTTGGAACATAGATTTGTATTCTTGTGATGTACAGTGGTTTTCTTGGGTTTGAAGAGATATCTTTCTATCATTTTTGAGATTATACCTCACCCCAGTATTTCTTTTTTCATCCTTTTATTGACTATGAAGACCACTCCATTTCTTCTAAGGGATTCTTGCTTACATTATGTAGAAGTAATGATCACTTGAATTAAATTTGCCCATTCCCGTTCATTTAAATTCATATGTCCCCAAGATATTGATGTTTAATCTTTCCATCTCCTATCTGACCATATCTAGCTTACCTTGGTTCATAGACTTTACATTGCAGGTTCCAATGCAATATTAATCTTTGTAGCATCAAACTTTTCTTTCATCACCAAACACATGCAAAGCTGAACTTCCTTTAAACTTTGGCCCAGTTGCTTCATTCTTTATAGAGTATTTGTCCTTGTCCTCAATTCTTCCTCAATCTCATGTTGGATACTTCTGCCCTGAGAGTCTCATCTTCCAATTTCATTATCTTTTATCATTTTAAAAACTGCCTAGACAATTTTCTTGGCAAAGGTACTAGAGAGGTTTGCCATTTTCTTCTCCAATCAGTCATCTTTTCTCTGAACTCTTTTGGCCAGAAACACCGAGGGTCTTTCCGATTCAAACTGATCACACACCTGTTAAAAAACTTAAGAAGGTCAAGGTTTCTCATTACATCCAGGGCTATCTGCAGTCTTCCTGCTCTAGATTTTGTCACTGGACCCAGAGGAGGAAGTAAGGCCATGACTCACACAGCTGTTTTTTCCTTAAATCTAGTTCCTTTGAATGTCATAGTATCAACTTTCTGATGTCATGATCCCATTTGAGGCTGAAGGATAAACAACCACCACTATGACTTGTTTGTCTTGAGTAACCCTGTACATAGTTTATGCACATTGCTCATAATTTCATTGAACTAAGCAAACCCAGGGAGTGGTAGGAGAGCCTATTATTTAGTAGGAATGTAATTAATTGCTTTCAAAAATATATTTAACTTTGTTTATTATTAGGAAGTTGCCCTCTATCCCATTTCTTCTATTTTCTTTTTAGTATACAAGGAACATATAAGCTATTTTCTTATAGTCATTTGCTGGAATGTACAAGTTATTTTCTTATAGTCCTTTGCTGGAATGTTTAGAATAAGTGAATGATGTTTGTTTCTGTATGACTGAAACATTTTAATCTAGTTCTTTGGTAGTGTTGTTAAATAATAATTCTTCAATGGGTATTTCTTCAGATTAAAATACATCTATGTGAAGGGCTTTCTTTATGATGGGAAATTGGTTCTAAAATATGAGAGTACCCTGAAGAATAAAAGAGCACTTTGAAATGAACAGAGAATTTTTAAGTTGAGTAGACAGGCTGCAATAAAAACATTGTCTACTTATCTGTTATTTTTCTATGATTGTGCAAAGAGTGCCTTTAAAAGATAATCATGTTAAATATTGAATCTGTTACTGAACTTTACAAAAGTTAATTTTTTATTTGTTTTAATGATATTGTTCATGACGAAATAAATATATTTCATGTAAGGTATGGTATACTGGATTTTTTTCTTTAAATGTATGTATAAGGCATTTTTTTTTTTTTGCAAGAAATAGTTTTTCTATCTACAAAATCAAGAAGCATGACTAAGCAAAAATATATTATTCCTAGCAGAATTTTAGGTCCAAGTGTTGTGCCACAGTTCCCTTTTATTGTCCAGATCCAGTTTCCCTAATTGTTCTGACTCAGTTTCCCTGAATTGTTCTGCCTCAGTTTCTAATTGTAATGCTCAATCCTGCAACACCACCCTTCCCTCTTAATCATCAGAATGTTTGATAGGATAAAGATCTTATATCTTATACATCATTAGAATATCAGGTGCCTCTCCCCATCCCAATATACCAATTAATTAGAATATCAGGTGCCTCTCCCTCTCTGGTGCCTCCCCCCTCATTATGTCATCCCCATCCCAGGTGCCTCCCCTTATTATGTTATCATTCTTGGAGAAGATAGTCTCATTCAGTCCTGGGACTAAACCATGGATCCATTTGGTCCCAGAAAATCTCTCCCTTTCAAATAAAATATTAAAAACTCTCTAATGTCTATCTTGCCTCAGTTTCTCCAGCATTACACAAGGTAATCAATTTTCTCTTACTGCTAGGCAAAATTCCACTTTTCCTCATCCTCAGTTTGTATATATTTAGAGATTATAAAATATTTTTCATATAAGACTAAGCAGAATTTTTTTAGAGTGGGTGAGGAGTGGGTGGTTCTAGACCTATGATTCTTGTTGATAAAGAAAGGAAGAAATTCTCTTTACCATCATACTCCTCAATTAATGCATTCCAAAGTCAATTCTCTACTCTCAAATTTCTTTTCATCTTTTTCTGTTACTGCTAATGCTTTGCTAAACCCAAACCTGGATTTCTTTCACCATCTTCCTACTATCACATGATATCGAATTGTATTTAATGGATCCACAGAAAATTTATGTTATAGAATCTCAATTGGGCTCTCTTGGAAGTAAAATAATCCTTTTCATTTCCTTAATTAATTCCTTCAAGTCCCCTCTTCCCCAAATCAGTGCCAGTTTCAATCTTTTCTTAAGATTCCTAGAATTTCAAATTTGACATGTACAAAGTAGAACTTAGTCTCTTTCCTCCTCAAACCAACCTTTTCCTAATCTTCTAAATCAGAGGTTCTCAAATTATGGCCCATGGGCCAGATGAGGACGGTTATGCGGCCCACCAGGTTATGGCAACTGGGCTGAGTAGCAGAGACAGAGTATGAGTTTTTGTTTTTACTGTAGTCTGGCTCTCCAACAGTCTGAGGGACAGTGAACTGGCCCCCTATTTAAAAAGTTTGAGGATCCTATTTTAAATAAATTCTAGTACTAAATTGTTTTTATTAATTTGTACAATTCGCTTGTCAGAAAATATAGAGCTCTTGTGTGGATCTCATTTAGTATATGCCTACAGCTTTGTAGACCTTCAGTTTAGTAAGCATTCTAATACCCCCTCATTTCCACACTTTCCTTCGAGCACCCAAAAACAGAGCTAACTCTGATAATGCATGCATCAACCTCCTTATCAGTGTACACATCCCTGCAAAGTATGCCAAGGTAAGTGAACCTATCTACAGTATTCAAAACTTCTCCATTTGCTATAAACAGTGTTTCCATGTATGGATAATATGGGACTGGATGTAGAAGAACCTGTGTTTTCTTGGTGTTTATTATTAAGCCAAAATTAGCACTGTGTCAAAAAAAAAAAAAAAAAAAAGCCAGAGAAATATCAAAACACATCTATTTTTTGTCCTTTTAGTTTGACCTGACCTTGTTTTAGACCTTTTATTATACTAAAATCCTAATATTTTAAGGTTTTTATTTTTTTAAGATTTATATTCTGTTCCTTTGACATGATCATACTATCATTTAATCTAAGAAGGTCAAATATATAAAAAAAAGCAAATATATGCCAGAATATTTGTAGCACCACTATTTGTGGTAAGAAAAAAATTCAGGAACCAAGTGGTTATCTCTTAATTGTGGAATGGCTGAGCATTGTGGATTGTGAATTAAAAGAAGACTATTGTATTTTTTAGCAATATCAAAATAATAATTACAATAATAATAAAAATAATGAGGGACTCAGAAGAACTTTTATAAATTGGCATAGATTGAAGTTAATAGAATCAGTAAAACAATATACACAACTACAAAAAATGTAATGACACTCAAGGAAAACAATAATAAAGGGCAAACAAATTCTGATTCACTTCCTAGACCCAGAGAATAAATGGTTTTATCAAATAGTCGGAGAACAATGGTTAAGGATGTAATACATGACACAATATTATGATCAGGAAATGACTGGTACAAAACTAAATGTAATCAATATAATTCTAAAACTTGTTGCATGACTTGAGAAGGGAGACAGCACTAACACTTAGAGGGAATCTCCAAATGTAAGATGCAGCTGAGCTAAGCAGTGATAGATATTGGTAATTCTAAAAGATAGAGGTCAGGAAAGGTATTAAAAGAATTGTGGGGGGGGGGGCAGGCAAGTGGTGCAGTGGATAGAGCACCACCCCTGAAGTCAGGAGGCCCTGAGTTCAAATCTGGCCTCAAACACTTAACACTTCTTAGCTTAATCATGAAACTTGATTTCAACATTACTGTTCATACTACATCTGCTTAAACACTTCTAATGACAGGTCACTAACACCTAAGGCAACCTATTCCATGGATAATAAAATGCAGAATTATATTTTCCTGATGATTTCACAAAGCATTTTATATCTGATAAGGCAATAATTATCCTATTTATATTCATGCATCATGAAACAAGTGACTAAGAGTAAGTAGTTCTGTTTGATTGGAATATAGAACTACATAAGAAGAAATTTAATATGTGGAACAATCTTCAAAGGTAAGCTGGAAATCAGGTTGTAAAGAGATTTAAATGCCTCAATGAAGATTGCATTTTCTCCTGAGGAAACTAGAGATTGCTAAAAAGAGGTGTCTAGATGGTGCAATTGGATAGAGCACCAGCTCTGGAGTCAGGAGGATCTGAGTTCAAGTGTGACCTCAGACCACTTAACACTCACTAGCTGTGTGAATAAGAGCAAATCACTTGATTCTAATTATCTTATGTAGCATGGAATGAGGTGGGGCACGGATTAGATCTGTAGATTTAGTAATTTAAATCTAGATAATTCCTAGATTAATAGGAATGGGTTAAAGAGGAAGGGTAAAGGTGGGAGGATTAGAGAAGGGAGGGATCCATGGGTGGGGAGAGGTTAAGCAATAGCTAGGCAAGGTAAGGAGCAGAATTAAAGTAAGGTCAGTTGAGATAGTAAATAACTATAACAAAAATCACTAGTAGAATTTATTAGAGGAAAAAAAAAAGCTAGGGCTAGTAATCACTAATTTCAGACAAAATGAGACTTAAAGATTCAATCAAAAGATAAATCTATATTATATGTTAATCATATTAAAAGTTTCAGATGCATGTTTACATATGTATAAACATACCTATATATTATATATATAGATATATGTACTGTCTGAGTGTGAATATATATATATATATATATAATATGTGTGTGTGTGTGTGTGTGTGTGTGTGTGTGCATGCAATTCATGCTTAATTTTAGCCTAGTTGGGGGAGGTAGGGGAGATGAAAGGGGAAAAAAAGAATAAAATAAAAAGTGCACAGCAGAGAACAAAAAAAAACCTATAAAGGATCAAAGAAAATGATAGTCTTTTCTATTCTTATATATATATAAAATCTCTTCTATTATTATATATGCTTTCTTGAAATGGAAACTTGTTATTTATATATTTTGAATCCTCCATGATATTCTGCTGGGCACATAACAGTGTTTTGTTCTTGTTTTTTTGTTTTTGTTTTTTTTAATTTTTCTTTTCTATCTTTTTCTATTTTTCCCCCTCATTTTGTATTTAGTTTGAAATAAATAAAAAGAATAGGATCAAAGTGTACTTTAGAAGAATTTAATTTGGCAATTATGTGGAGGATGGATTTTCAGGAAGTCAGTCCATTTAGAAAGCTGTTGCAATAGCATGTATTGTGTACTTTGCCTAATTAAAGTTGGGTGTTAAAGTTATTTATTTGAATGGCCTTCAGCTTCACTTACATAGCTAGTTTTGCCATTCTTGTACATCGCTTAGTCAGGCATCACATAGCTAAGACCTAAGGGTTAACAAACTTCACCAAAACTTGTCTGCCCTCATGGTTTGTCTTGGATTTATTGTTCTGGGATTGTCTTTCTCCTCAAGAGGGAAACTAGGCACTGGCTGTTCCAGTTTCAAGGATGAAGACAACAGAAATAACATTTGGGAAAATTAAGTAGCTAGAAGTCTGACCTTGTCCTGATTATCATCATTCTATCTTCTCTCCGTTCCCATCAACCACATAGCTTCAACCTTCATATATACAAAGACACTCCTCTGCTGACATTTAATATAACTTCCTTAAATCTTGCAACCACCTCAGGCAGCATACCCCATAAGTGAAATATTTGATGTTAGCTAACATCAAGGGTGCTGATAGAGCTGTGACATGGATTTATATACTCCCATATAAAAGTGCTACTAATGCTTATGTAAAATACAAAAGTAGAAAATTATCCTTTCTGTTACATCATTCTTTGTTCATTCATCTCCTTGGAAAAAAAATGTTTTAATCAGCTAAGATTTGCCTCATCACCCTTCTATCCCAAGCTCCTCTCCCTCTGTCCCCAAATTTGATAACACAGGAAAAACAAGATCCATTATAAACATGTTGTCAATCAAAAACAAATTTCTACTTTGGCTGTGTCCAAAAAATGTTTCATTCTACATTTTGAGTTCTTTACCTTCTATCAGGAGATGGATGGCATGTTTTATCATTAGTTCTCTGGCCTGATTGATGGTCATTTACTGTGACAATAATGTGATACAATAGCATTCCATCACATTTAAATACTATAACTTGTTCATCTGTTCCCTGATTTAGGGGCACTTTCTCAGGTTCTCATTCTTTGCTTCTTTAAAACAACCATAAATATGTATGTACATTGCTAGAGTTTATTTTGCTTAATCTGCCCTTCCTTTAATTCTTTCTTCCTCTCTCTTTCCTTCCTATTTCTCCGTTGAATACAATGTATTTCTATACCCAATTCTGCCTGTGTTTTAAGTGTGTCTGTGTGTATATTATGCATATTTTGAGCAGTTTAGAGAAGAGTAATGCTCAAGTGTTATCCTCCTTCAGCCTCTCCTCATTTCGTGATTTGACATAATTTTTTCTAACCTACATTTTCCTTCCCCCACTCCCATCCCCTTTCTTCCTTCCTGCCTTTCTCTCTTCCTTCCCTTCCTATCTTACCCAGGCTGGAAGTACAGCAGTCATTAACCAGCCTACTCCACCACTGATCAGTACAGAAGTTCTGGCCTGCTTTGTTTTCAACCTGAGCCAATTATTATTATTTTTTTTTTAATTTAATTTAATTTAAAATTTTTTTAATTTTATAATTATAAATTTTTGACAGTATATATGCATAATTTTTTTATAACATTATCCCTTGTATTCATTTTTCCAAATTTTCCCCTCCCTCATTCCACTCCCTTCCTTAGATGACAGGCAATCCCATACATTTTACATGTGTTACAGTATAACCTAGATACAATATATGTGTGTAAATCCAATTTTCTTGTTGCACATTAAGTATTAGATTCCAAAGGTATAAGTAACCTGGGTAGATAGACAGTAGTGCTAACAATTTACATTCAATTCTCTGGGTGTAGTTGTTTCTGTCCATCATTGATCAACTGGAAGTGAGTTGGATCTTCTTTATGTTGAAGATATCCACTTCCATCAGAATACATCTTCATACAGTATTGTTGTTGAAGTGTATAGTGATCTTCTGGTTCTGCTCATTTCACTCAGTATCAGTTCATGCAAGTCTCTCCAAATCTTTCTGAATTTATCCTGCTGGTCATTTCTTGCAGAGCAATAATATTCCATAACATTCATATACCATAATTTACCCAACCATTCTCCAATTGATGGACATCCATTCATCTTCCAGTTTCTAGCCACTACAAAAAGGGCTGCCAGAAACATTTTGGCACATACAAGTCCCTTTCCCTTCTTTAGTATTTCTTTGGGATATAAGCCCAATAGCAGCACTGCTGGATCAAAGGAATGCACAGTTTGATAACTTTTTGGGCATAGTTCCAGATTGCTCTCCAGAATGGTTAGATTCTTTCACAATTCCACCAACAATGCATCAGTGTCCCAGTTTTCCCACAGCCCCTCCAACATTCATCATTATTTGTTCCTGTCATCTTAGACAATCTGACAGGTGTGTAGTGGTATCTCAGAGTTGTCTTAATTTGCATTTCTCTAATCAATAGTGATTTGGAACACTCTTTCAATTTCATCATCTGAGAATTGTCTGTTCATATCCTTTGACCATTTATCAATTGGAGAATGGTTTGATTTCTTATAAATTAGGGTCAGTTCTCTATATATTTTGGAAATGAGACCTTTATCAGAACCTTTAACTGTAAAAATGTTTTAACCTGGGCCAATTCTTAAGAAGTTCTTAGGAAAGCCAAGTTTCCTTAGGAAATCTGGTGCCTCTTCATACTAGCTGTCTTGTTCATTCTAGTTCCATTACAAAATTTCTTGTATATACATTCCTTTACATGACCACCATTATATTTCATGTTTTCATAATATCTTGTCTAAATGATTATAATAGTTTTTTGAATTGCCCATAAAATAACCAATAAGCATTTATTTAGTGTCTCTCAGAGTAAATAGCAAAACTTTGTAATCTATACTAGATGGTTGTCACGAACTGAATTTCTATTAAGCTCTTTTAAAGTAATTCATAAAAATGATTCAGTTAGTGGCAGTGCAGAGAGTTGTGGGAATTCCCTCTGGTCAGAGACACACAGGTCCAATGTGAAAGAATTCACAAACCTGAAAAGTCTGAATAGCAAAAGGGAAGTTTATTGGCACTGAGAAGTCAGCTTTGCTAAGAAGACAAATTCCTCAGTGGCAAGAAGTCCTGGCAGAGAAATAGCAAAAGGTTATAACTGAGAAAAGGGTCTCTTCACAGAAGGCAGGCGTCCTGGCAGGCAGCTTTGCCAAGAAGAGAGCTTTGTTGGCAAAGCATAATTCCTGCTTCGGACTTCTGCAGGTTTGGGGTTTAGAGTTGTCTTTTTATTGGAAGTCTGGGGGTAGGGCTTCCATTGAATGAGATTCCTTCAATGTTGTCACTGCCTCTAGCCTAGATTTCCAGTTGAAAAGAAAGTACTTATCTTGGGAGTTTCAAGCCATTCAGTAACTAGGAGTTCCAGCTACTGGGAGTGGTCCTGGGCTTAATTGCCCTGAAGGGTGGGTCTCTGTCAGAGGAGAGTTTCAGAGTTCACCCCCATGGTTTCCCCCCAAAAGTCAGAGGGGACAGTTTCAGGGTTCACTCCCATCAAAAACTTGTTGCTTTCCCAAAACTGTTTCATATTTACCATTTATGGTAGCTAATTTATCTCTTTATTATAAAAATCTTTACGAAAGGTCATGAGGATCAAGTACTAGTGATGAGAGTTAGGTAAGGGGTAACCCCTTTTGATTCGGCACAAGGATACATAGTTAAATGCAGTCTAGTGATGGCACAGAGTCCCCTGTAAAGGAATTTACAGGCCTGAAAACTTAGATTGATAAAAAAGGTTTATTTGGGATTTGGAAGTAAGGGTAAAGGTAGAAAGATGCCAGCTGGCGCCAGGTGGACAGGAACCCTTACATGGCTGGAAGGATACCATGTTTGGGGCTCCTGCCAAGAGTGGGCTCCAGGGTTCCCCTTTTTAATAATGGGCGCTCTTGGTGATCTTGAAGGTGGGTGGAGTCCCAGGCTCCTGGTGGATTTTGGCCAGGGTTAGAATTGAATAGTATTCAATGGGTTTTTAGAGAAGGAGGAAGCTGTTTGTGGGGGTTGGGAAAACCTGAGCAGATAGTAAGGGACTGGGAAAGCCCAAGTTAGCTCAGATCCCGTGGGGGCTGGGAAAGCCCGGATATCATTGGAATTCAAAAGGGTGCTTTTGATTAGGATTTGTGAATCAAAGGTGCTACCTTCTTCAGTCATGGGGAGGGAGGAGTTGGGAATCAGAAAGGAATCTTAAAGGGACCTCAACCCATACATCACTAGGAAATTATAAGGATTGTAGCAATACATTGTGTTCACTCAACATATCTTTTTCTCAACACTCTCCAGAATCTCTGCTGATTCCCTAAATAAGAAAGAAAATCTATAGAGTTGGATACTATGATAAATCTATATATTTAGATATATAGATCTAGATCAATTGAGCAATACATATCTCAAAGTAAGAAGATGAATGAGATAGAAGGGAATATTTCAAACTATTTTAATCTGGCTAGGAAAAACAAACAGATGAGAAGGAAATAAAAGAGAAAAACTACATAGGTTGTTGAAGTATATTGGAAAGCTTTTTAGTTCAATTGAAAATTTAAAAAATAATATATGTACATGTATAACATATCAAAATGCTTGCTGTTTGGGGGTGAGGGAAAGATAAAAGAGGGAAGAAGAAAAAAACTTGGAACTTAAAATCTTAGAAAAATAATTGTTGAAACCAATCTTTACACATAATTGGAAAAATAAAATACTATTGAGTAGAGAAAAAAAAAAAAAGAAATAATACACTCTCTAGGTCAAAACCCCTTCCCTTTATTTAGGTGAGTAGCACAAAAGATTAATTCATTAAATGGATCTCCCAGCTTGTTTAAATCTGAAGTGATTGACTACCCTAGGATTTAACCAAGGATAAATCTTATTTACCTATCTTATTATTCAGAAAGAATTATGATACTGATCTTAGGGAGGAGGCTCTTTCAGACTTTGAGAAGAATGATCAGGGAAGGAGATAAGGAATATGAAAATGACTCACATTTATAGAGCTCTTTAAGGTTTACAAAGAGTATTTTCTGTGGAAATACAGTAATAGAATTAGAAGCAATAGAATCTGAAGCCATCTAGCTAGTCAACCCCCTTTATGAATTCTGACCACAATTTCCACCAATTAGAAATTAGCCAGTTTCCAATGACCTTCAGTGGCAATGTAGAAGTCACTACCTGTCAATACCATTCAGCTCTTGGACAGTTCCCGTTAGTAGGAAATTGGTTTTTAAAACCCTTTCCAGAGTTATTTCATATTCTCTTTTATCCACCTTTGTTGTTCATCCTTCATTTTGAAAAGAACCAAAGTGATGTCTTCACTTACCCATGAACTGGATTTAAATGAGGCTAAGTTGCACAAAGTCATCAACCTCACTCCCTTTTTCAGTCATCAAAGTCCTATGGCAAGACAAAAGTCAGGATGACTGGCAATGGCCCAAGAGGCAGTGGATGACCTTGGTCTTTTTAATTTGCTGACCAAGCTCCAAGTGATCTACAGCACCTGCTTCAGCTGCCTTTGAAACAAATCGTTCTCTTCCATTCATTCCTATTAGTTAATCTAATAAGCTCCACTATGAATTTAGTGTGTCTGTATATGGGGTACTCATACCTCATAGGAGAAGCTTTCACATGCTTAGGGTAGACACTAATGGGTTTGAGGCTTATTGATTACATTCAACTAGGTTCACCCATTTGATGAGTTCTATCTGGTTTTGCCAGGGTGTGGTCACTCATGTTACAGCTTCTTAGAGCCACAGGTAAGAATTGGATGCCAGGTAGACATGCAAAGGTGGATGAGCAGCCCAGAAAAGGGTTTGACAAGCCCTTACACCAGAAGTGCTGGTCTTCCTTGAATACCCATTACCATGTCACACCCTTGCTCAAGAAGCTTGAGGACTCTCTGTCAAGATAAAATACAAATGCCTATTTGGTATTTAAAACCCTTCACTATCTGGTTCTGATCTAGTTTTATAAATGGATTTCATATCATCCTATTTCACATACTCTACATTCCAGTCCAACTGGTCTCGTTCATCACACTTATCTCTCCTGCTTATTTGCCTTGCTACATTGTCTTGAATTCACTTCTACCTCATCTTTACCTCTTAAAATTCATAACTTGACATGAAAATACATTTTACATGTAAAATATTAAATTAAATTAAATTATTAAAATATACACTGTATGTGTATAATCATTATCAAATTGCTTAATGTCTTAGGGAAGGGAGAGATGAGAAGTGAAAGGAAGAAAATTGGGAACTCAAAATTTAAAAAAAATGAATGTTAAAATTTGTCTTACATGTAATTGGGAAAAATAAAATCCTGTTTAAAAAAAAAGAAAGAAGAAATGCATAATTCGCTTTAAAAAGCTATTCCATGTCTTCATATGAGAGCTTTACCCAGAGCTATTAGTACAACTCCCTTCTGATCCAGTCTTGGAATCTTTCTAGGTAAGGGACCCTGGGGAAGTAACTCAATCTTTACTTGGGTCAGTCTCCTTATCAATAAAATGAGTATAAGAGTAACACCTATCTTCTAGTGCTATGAAAAATAAACTGAGATGATGCATGTAAAGTGCTTCTATAATACAGAAAAATTGGCTATTTGTACTAACTCTCAGGTTCAGTTCTTTTGTCATTATTGGAATCCTTATCTGATTCCCTCATTTCTCAGTGTTACTTTCCTCTTCTTCCAATTATCTTGTGTGAATGTGTGTATATGTATATATGTATATATATATATATTGTATATATCTTGTATATTGTATATGTTGCATCCTAACCACACCTTCCTCTCTCTTCCCACTGCTATTCTTTAAGAAAGAGAAAATAAGTTTTTTGATGTCATATGTTATTTTTTGTCCTTCAAGAAGACCATGACTTCAAAGATGATGACATGACATGCAAGTGAGTTGGTTTTAAGTGAGAGAGGATTATGTAAGATTACTTCCAGAGCCATCTGGATCCAGTAGCTGGAGATAGATCTGGACAACCTGATATGGTGCTAGATGCAGTGGGAAACCTTGGCCTTTGTTTTCTCCCCTAAGGCAATTGGGGTTAAATGACTTGCCCAGGATCACACAGCTAGGAAGTGTTAAGTGTCTGAGATCACATTTGAACTCAGGTCCTCCTGCCTTCAGGGCTGGTGCTCTATCCACTGCGACACCTAACTATCCCTTTGGGCTTTTTAATATAAGGTCTTCAACAGATGTCAGTTTAACTGAAGCTGCTCCCATTCAGTGCCTTCCCACCTTTCTTCTCTCTCTGTCCAGATAAGGATCATGCCCTTTCCTACAACTGCTCTTAAAAATTACTTTATTTTCTTTTAGATCTCTGAATCCTCCCAAGATATCTAAGGATTTATTGGCTATATTTCTTTCTTAAGGACTACGGCATAAACCAAAACCACTCAAATTCTCATTGATTGGCCCCATAGATCCCAGGCTAAGCCCCATTTGGTCATTGTTTAGATCCTGATTGACTCAGATTGAATGTAAATAGTCATTTCTGCTTTGGACAGAAACTTAAGGGTCTTCCCCTCCAAGATTTTATTTATATATATATATATATATATATATATATATATATATATATATATATATATATATATATATATATATATTTGGATTAGGTGAAAGAAGGGATTTTTTGCCTCACTTGTTACCTAATCTTAATCAGTGATTGCTGGAACTCTATCTTTCCAGAAATCAGCAGGAGTCAGGATCACTAAATGTCTTTATTCTAGATCTTTACTGTCGCCTCCAACGCCAGGTCAGGAGTGCAAGTGAGCGTGAGTTCCACCACCCAAGTTTCTCTTGCTCCTCCCACACAAGTCACTTCCCTCTCTTTGTCCCACCAATCAAGTCAGCACATAACAGCTGGGGAGGGTCAACCTTAAACAAGTTAATAGGGAACCATCCAATTGGCAATTAGTCTCACGTGCTTCATCATCCAAGTGCATTGCTCAGTTCTAGCCCTTTACATCTCCCGCTTTCTTTTGTTTTAGACCACAGGAGGTCGCGCCATCCCTGACTTTTCAGGGAGATGAGAACCCCAAAAAGGAGGTGATCACGCCCCCCCTGACTTCTCAGGAAGGGAGATGAGAAGCACCAAAGAGAAGTAGGGATTTGCTAGCGGGTTTCTGGATTGAAGGGCCTTATTAGAGACAAGTATGCACAAATCCATCAGCATGGGAGTTATTACACAAGCACATAGCAATAACGCAGAGGCAGTGCAGACTCGATGTGGTGTAACAAACAGGAATTGTACATGCAAGTAGTGATATAACAAACAATATAAATCAACATGGTATTGTAAGAGATTTCCAGAAGTCCTAGAAGGAGGGTATGTAAACATCAGACACACATACCCCTTCTTCAGCAACCAAGAAATAGTCCAAAACCAATCTATTGTCCATTGCTTCACTGTTAGGGAATCCAATGATCCCCACAAGTTTTTGAAGTCCCACATCAGTCTTTTTATATGTTAGGGAATCCAATGATCCCCACAAGATTTTGAAGTCCAGCAACAGTTTTATGATGCCTCAGAGAATCCATTGATTCCTGAGGACTTTCAGTCCTACAATAGTCTTATGATGTCTCAGAGAATCCAATGATTTCTGAGGATTTTCAAGTCCAACAGTTTTTGATGTCCATGGGTCAAACGCCATAACTGCCAGGTTCTTTCAGTGGTGGGCACAGTCAGCAACGGAACCACCCGATGTTTCTTGGGCCTTCTCCTTCGTTTCAAGGGTCTGCTCTGTCTCTCTCCGATGGACAAGGCGAATACGGCTCATTGGCACCCATCTGATTCCTTCTCCATCTGTAGAGATACAAGCAAACCCTCTCCCCCAAGCAGTTAACCTATCTGGTCCCTTCCATTCACCACTTTCTGGGTCTCTCCACATCACTTGGCGATTATCTAAAGACAGTGGAGCTGCTCGCACTGGACACTGCCCTTCTGGTGGGTTATAAAACCTGTCTGCCGGAGCCAGTGCATCTTTGTCAAAAATTAAAAAATTAATGGTATAGAGAACTAAATTTAGAAGTTCTCTAGGGTTACCCGTGGCTCCCCCTTTCTTTTGTTTTTGGAGGAGTGTCTTAATATCTCTGTTTCTTCTCTCTACTATTGCCTGCCCTTGAGGATTAAAGGGTATGCCCGTGGTGTGTAAAATCTTATACTGTGCACAAAAGTGTGTAAAATGTTTAGAAGTATATGCAGGTCCATTGTCTGTTTTTATTGCTTGTGGCACGCCCATAATTGCAAATGCTTATATAAGGAATTCAGTGACCACTCAGGCTGTCTCTTTTGCTGCTGGCATTGCAAATGTGAATCCTGAAAAGGTGTCTACCACGACATGGATAAAAGATAGACGACCAAAAGATTTATAATGGGTCACATCCATTTGCCAAATTTCATTAGGTCTCAAACCACGAGGGTTCTTCCCTGGAGGGAGTGTAGGAGCATGGAAAGGAAGGCAAGCTGTACAGGCTTTTACTATGCTCCTAGCTTCTTCTCTTGTTATTCCAAACTGCAAAGGTAAAGCTCGGGCAGCCTGATGATATTTAGAATGAGACTCTTGTGCTTCTTGAAATAAAGGAGTACTGGCCAGCATGGTTAGAAGGCTATCTGCCTTTGAATTACCATCAAAAATAGGACCTGGAAGTCCACTATGGGAATGGACATGCAAAATATAAATCTTACCTGGATGCTTTCTCACTTGCTCTTGAAGCTCTTTAAAGAGCTGATATATATTGGAGGCTACAAATTTTATTTGGGCTGTGGCAATTCTTTGTACCACACCTACTGAATAGGCTGAATCAGATATTATATTTATGTCTCCCGGATAATAAGCAAGAGCTAGAATGATTGCATACAATTCATTCTGCTGAGTGGACTGAAAAGGAGTTCTGATTACTTTCTTTATAGTTAAGTCACGAGAATACACAGCGCAAATATTATGTTTGGATGCATCTGTAAAGATAGTTGGTCCTTTAAGAGGAACTTTAGAAACCTTTTCTTCAAGAATCCATTGCCAATTATGTAGCAGTCTGGTTATCTTTAATGGAGACCCGTGTGCAAAATTTGGAGCCATGGTTAATAAAATCTGCCACTCTGGGATGGTTTTGCAGCACACATTAACTTGTGCATTAGTATAAAAGGTATATATCTTGTCAGGTCTTGTCCCAGATAATTGTACTGCTCGTTTAATGGCCTTTAATAAAATTCTAGCCACAAGCACTGGGTAAGGAATAAGGCTTTGTTCTGGTTGTGCTGGGAGGTTCACCCACTCTATCACACTGTCTCCTTGATGAAGGACTGCTGTGGGGGCCTCTTGTGTAGCAAAAACTGATATTTCCAAGGGTTTTTGAGTGACTCTTTCAACCACATTGGATAAAGCCAGTTCAACTTGTCTCAAAGCCTCTTGAGCTTCTTTTGTAAGCTGGCGTGGTGAATTTAAAGCACTGTCTCCCCTTAAAATGTCATATAATGGTTTCAATTGACAGGTAGTCAAGCCTAGCACGGGACGCATCCATTGGATATCTCCTATCAATTTCTGGAAGTCATTTAAGGTGTTTAGCTTCTCTGTTCTTAAGGAGAGTTTTTGTACTGTAAGCACCTTAGGATATACTTCATATCCTAAATATTGAAAAGGAGCATGTCTTTGAATCTTTTCTGGAGCTATGTGCAATTTATAATTCCTTAGTGTTTCTATGGTTTTTTGTAGACATGCTTCTAACATTTGTTCCTCAGGTGCACATCCCAATATATCATCCATGTAATGTAATAACATTACTTTTGGAAATGCTTTTCTTACTGGACTAAGAGCAGCAGCAACATACATTTGACACATAGTAGGGCTGTTTTTCATTCCCTGTGGCAAAACTGTCCATTCATATCTTTTATAAGGCTCAGCTAAGTTAACGCTGGGCACTGAAAAGGCAAATCTTTTCATATCCTCCTTATCTAGAGGGATAGAATAGAAACAATCCTTAATGTCTATAACCCACAGAGGCCATTCTCTAAGCAACTGAGTCAGAGATGGAAGTCCAGGTTGAAGAGTTCCCATAGTTTCCATCTGTTCATTTACCTTTCTTAAATCAGTCAACATCCTCCATTTTCCAGATTTCTTTTTTACAACAAATACTGGGGAATTCCAAGGACTTAGAGAAGGTTGTAAGTGTCCTTGATCAAGTTGTTCCTGTACTATATCTAGTAAGGCCTGAATTTTATTGTTATCTAAGGGCCACTGTTCTATCCACACTGGTGTATCAGTTTTCCACTGGATAGGAACAGGTGAAAGTGTTGGCAGGCCTTCAACAGCAGCCCTGCCTAAAAAACCGAAGTACTCATTTTTAACCCTAATTGTTGTAAAATGTCTCTTCCCCACAGATTGATGGGGATTTTTTCAACTATAAAAGGAGTAAAAACTCCTGTTTCACCTTCAAATATCTATCTTAAAGGGGTAGCACTAACTTCAGCTGCTATTGATCCTCCTACCCCAGACATGTAGGTGTCTGCCTTAGTCTTTGACCAGTGACTGGGCCAGTTGGCACCTCTAATGACTGTGCGATCTGCACCTGTGTCCACCTTAATGCTATGCCATTTATATAGATGGTGAGCATAGGTCGGTCAGCTGTCACAGCTGCTGTCCAGTATATTCCTGGATTTTTCTGCTTGGAGTCCGAACATGGGTGACTGTCACCAGGTTGCTTATTAGGGATCTGTATCAATAAACCCGATGCTACTACTTCCCCTGGTTGATAAGTCACACATTGTCTCCCTGTGTTAGTGACTGGGATATTATCTACACATTCCCCAGTTTCCCACATCAGTGTATGAATGAACACTGTCTTGTAAGTACTCTCAGGAGGTGAAATGGTCAAGCCTACTGTGCCTGGAGGCAAGGGATCCATAGGTTGGAGAGGAACAGATTTCACCTCTCCAGGGGGTATCTCAGTTGTCCCAGCTACATACAACTCTATCCTCCCTAATTGTAGTCCCTTTCTCCCATCATGTTGCTTCCTGGCTGACTGATTGTGTAATCCCTTTCTCCCCTCAGATGGCTTCCTGGCTGATTGGTCATGTCTGGGTATTGGACTTGGAGGCACTCTCTGGGTGTGGCATCGGCTGCCATCATGCCCCAAGTGTTTTTTGCCTGGGGCCTTGGAGCTGGGCCCCTCATCCCGTTTCCCTGAATCAGTCTACACTCTGAGGCCCAATGGAGTCCTCTGTTGCATTTTGGACATGGGGTTTTTGGGTCTTGTTCTCCCAGCCTGTTTTCTCACTCTGTCTCTATGCCAACATTGAGCTTTCAGATGCCCTACTTTACCGCATTGAAAGCATTGACGAGTCTCTCTGGAAACCCCTTGCCAAAAGGGATCCTGTCTCCCCATGTTGGGATCTTGGGAAGTCTGCATCATAGCCTGGCTATAAAAGGTATTTGTGCCCATTGTGGCACGGCGTCTTATGATCTCCTCTAAAGGAGCATCCTTACGTAGTCCTAGTATAATCCTTCTACAAACCTCATTGGCATTGTCTCTAGCAAGTTGCCTCACCAAAGTGTCTGTTACTTCATTTTCACCATTGGCCTGTATGACATCTGTCTGCAAACGTGCCACAAAATCAGCAAAAGGTTCATTTGGTCCCTGTACAATTTTTGTGTAGGTCTCACCCTTGTAGTTTTTACTGGGGAGAGAAGCCCATGCTTTGATAGCAGCAGCAGCAATTTGCTCAAATGCTGTTATGGAGTAATTAATCTGTACCAAAGCGTCTGCATAAGAACCTACACCTGTTAGTAGGTCATAGGTGATGGAAGTATTAGCTGCACTTTGACTATTTTGTTGGGCTTGAATTCTACAGAGCTCAGTAAATTCAGAAAACCACAACAAATTTTGTCCAGGTTCTAAGCACAACTTTGCAATGAGTTTTCAGTCACTGGGGTTAAGGTTTCATAAGCCAAATTGTGTATTAACATTTTAACATAATCTGATGTAGCCCCAAAGACAGTGCAAGATTTTTTCAGGTCTTTAAGGACATCCATATTAAAAGGAGCATATCTTCTACTCTCTTGACCTGCAGAATTACGCTGTTGAATCACGGGAAAAATTTGAAGTTTGAAATCATTATCTACTTCTTTTCCATTTTCAATTGCTTCAATAAGCCCTCTTTCTAATCTAGTTACAGGAGTGGGCAGTTGTTGGGAGGGGGGGCTCTGTGTGGGAGGAGGGGGGGCGCTGATGAGGTCACCGCCCCTCCCACTACTCCTCCTCCCTCCGTCCCTGAAGGTGGAGTTGATGTGGGCTGATCAATAATCTGTTCTCTAGGTGGGGTTGAAATTTCTTCAGGACAATCAGAGTCTACACCCTCAGATTCCTCATTCAAATCCCCTTGCCCTCTGGCAATGTCCTGAGTTTGCCTATCTTCTATCTTTTGTTCCTCACGCTTCCTTCTCTGTGCCTTTTTAGAACTCTTCCTTCTTCTAAACTCTTCTTGATAGCTTAAGTCCAATAGAATCAAGTTGTATAGATAAAATACCTCTGGGAAAATTTGACAATTCCCATTTTTTGAGTAAAATTCTTTCATTTCAAGTCCCACTAGCTTCCATTTATCTATACGTAGTTTTTCTTCATTTAAGAACCAAGGGGACGTGCAAATCAATGAGTGTAAGAGATTATTCATTTGTGGGATGGGAACAAGTAAACTTTTCTCATCAGTTATCTTAATTATATCCTCTATAGCATTGCTAGATGAGGCAGGGGCTGGGGTTGGAGCAGGGTCAGCTGAGGCCCAGGATTTACCTAACATCTGCCCCATCTCAGTTACTAGAGATTGCTGATTTAGTCCTTAACAAGGTAAGTTCCTTATTTCTATTAGAATACTCACCTAATCTCCTGGTCACAGGAGGACTTCGGTGGAAGTAGGGTGCCAGCCACACGTTGGACGCCAAATGCTGGAACTCTATCTTTCCAGAAATCAGCAGGAGTCTTTATTCTAGATCTTTACTGTCGCCTCCAACGCCAGGTCAGGAGTGCAAGTGAGCGTGAGTTCCACCACCCAAGTTTCTCTTGCTCCTCCCACACAAGTCACTTCCCTCTCTTTGTCTCACCAATCAAGTCAGCACAGAACAGCTGGGGAGGGTCAACCTTAAACAAGTTAATAGGGAACCGTCCAATTGGCAATTAGGCTCACGTGCTTCATCGTCCAAGTGCATTGCTCAGTTCTAGTCCTTTACAAGTGATGTCAGGTGATAAGTCAGGGTAGCAATTCCTAATTTGAAATAATGTCAAATTCACAAGAGCTTTCTCTTTACCAAAGGGTACATATATTTAGGAGAAAAAGTTGCAGACAAAATAGGCTCCAGAAATGGTAAATAGATGTAGGAGAGCAATAGGGTTACCATGGAAATGATTTAGAAGAAGCCATTAAAGGAATATGCCATGAAGTGTGAGTACCCATTTACTGTGACTAAATCCATAGTGGAACTCATAAGACTAACCAGTTAACTATAATAAAATGAAAGATACCATTAAAGGGAAGAAGCTATTAGGAGGGAGAGAATACCTTATTGGGGGCTTGGTCCAAAGAAGGATTTAGCAAGATCTTCATCATAAGCACATCTTTTATAGGGGAAACATAACCTTAGGGTCCCTCAGGCGAGAAGGAGAAATAAAAGTGGGAACAAGGATGTTAAGATATCCTTAAAGTTACTAACAAAGGTAGTCTGGGAAAGCCTAGATTTCCACCAAAGGTATCTTAAAGCTATAAATCAAAGTAGTCAGGGCATATTATGATTGCCTTATCTATGGTAATAAGACAATCTGAGAAACTAAGTTCCCAGGATAAGCATTTTAACATTTCCTGAAAAAGGGAAAGAATAAGCTGATTTCATGATTCACGTCATCAGGGACTATTTTATATTTGATTTTTGTATCTGTACTAGTATAGGGCCTTACACAAAGATACTAATAAATACTCCCCACACACTCTGGCACAGTGACATTGTATTCTTATTGGATATTTTTACTGGCTGTCCTTTATCATGGAATGCCATGTCTCTTTCTAACTCTTAGCTGATCTTCCTAAAAGGTTGGTCAGACCCTTATTCAATAAATCTAGTGCCTCCTCATACCTTCAGGATCAAAATGTAAATCTTCTTTTATGAAGAGCTTTGAAAGCCCTTCCTAATTTGTATCTTTTTTATCTTTCTAGTCATCTCATACCTTATTTCTTTTCATGTGAGGCATTTTGCCAATTACTAAGTTTACAAAAACAAGCAAAAAATAGTCCTGGCCTCCAAAGAACTTATAATTAATAGGACAGACATGAGACAAATAAATATATTACAAAGCAAACTACCTAAAGGATAAATAGGAAATAGTTAATGGAGGGAAGGTACCAGAATTAAGAGGGGAACAGTTCCAAACACTTTGTTCTACAGTTATCCCTTTCACATCTCAACTTTCCCCATTGCAATTGTGATATATATTGATATATTTGACATATTGTGATAAAAGTGGGTACATGATTTAGGCATAAAGTAAATGAATATAAGCAAATTAGGAGAGCAATGACTAGTTTACCTGTCAGATCTATACAAAAAAAGGGAAGAATTTATAACCAAACAAGAGATAGAGAGCATTTTGAAATGTAAAATGGATAATTTAATTTTGATTACATTAAATTTAAAAGGTTTTGTGCAAACCTGATTCAATAAAATTAGAAAGAAAGCAGAAAGCTGGAAATCAATTTTTACAGTCAGTGTTTCTAATAAAGTCCTCATTTCTAAAATATATAGAGAATTTAGTCATTCCCCAATTAATAAATGGTTAAAGGATATGAACAGGCAGTTTTCAGATGAAGAAATTATAGCTGTGTATAGTCATATAAAAAAAAAAAAGCTTTAAATCATTATTGATTAAAGAAATGCAAATTAAAATGATTCCAAAGTCCCATCTCACACCTATAAGATTGGCTAATATGACAGAAAAGGAAAATGATAAATATTGAAGATGTGGGAAAACTGAAACAGTGATGCATTGTTGGTGGAGTTATGAATTGACTCAATCATTATGGAGAGCAATTTGGAGCTATGCCCAAAGGCCAACTAAACTGTGCATACTCTTTGATTCAATAATAACACTAGTAGGTCTGTATCCCAAAAACATAAAAAAAATGAGAAAAGGACCCACATGTACAAAAATATCTATAACACATTTTGTTTGTTTGTTTGTTTTTTGTTTTGTTTTGTTTTGTTTTTGTAATGGCAAAAAATTGGAAATTGAAGAGATGCCCATCAAATGGGAAATGGCTGAACAAGTTGTGCTATATGAATATCATGGAATGCTATTATGCTATAAGAAATTATGAGCAGGTGGATTTTTAGAAAAACCTAGAAAGGCTTACATAAACTGATTCTATGTGAAGTAAGTAGAACCAGGAGAACACAATAACAACAACATTGTATGACTGTTGACTTAGCTCTTCTCAGGAAATCAATGATTCAAGATGTTTCCAAGACTCATGATAGAAAATGCTATCCACATCGAGAGGAAGAATTGTGGAGTCTGAATGCAGATCGAAGCAAACTATTTTTACTTTTTTTGATGTTTTTTAATTTCTTGTGGTTTTCTTTGTTCAGATTCTTTCATAATATGCCAAATGTGAAAATATCTTGAATATGATTGTATATGTATAATCTCTATCAGATTGCTTTCTATCTTGGGGAGGGGAGAGGTGAGGGAGGGAGAAAAAATTAGGAATTCAGAATCTTATATAATGTTGAATGTTGTAAAATAGCTTTACAAAAAATAAAATACTTTTAAGAGGGAGGAAAAGAGTAGAGTTGGTGAGAGATATACTACCCAGGTATAGCCAGACAAATCTATAATGACACTGCTGGTCAGCCCATACTATCTACTAGCTAAGACATAGGATCAGAGGTATCAGAGAGTGATAAAAAAAAAAAAAAGTATGTATATCTAATAGATTCATCCCTAGGCTAATTTAGACTTGACTAGTAGACTGGTCCTTAGACTAATATATTATATTTTGCATGTGTACCTGAAGAAATAGTGACACATACATATTTAGGCAATAATCCTAGAGATTGCTCATTTGAACTATGCTCTCTGTATAATTACATATGTGTGTTACTAAATTTTTAAATTATATAATATTTGAGTCTATTATTTCTGCTATTATGCTTATATTACAATAAGTCTCTTAATTGCTTTGTTCATTTTTTTTTTACATACATAATTAATGCTTCTAATTCAGCTTCACTTTTTATGTTTAGATCTTTTGATTGTTATAGTTAGCTAACTTTATTTTTTTTTTTTAGCTTTCAAAAAAATGAGTAACACTATAAATAAGCATGTAGGAGAAAACTAGGTGTTTCAGTGGATAGTCCACCAGGCTTGCAGCTAAGAAAATCTGAGTTCAAATATGGTCTCAGACACTTACTGTCAATAGTCAATTAACTGCTTTTTTGCCTCAATTCCTCATCTGCAGAACCAAAGGACCAAAGTCCATGGGATCACATAAAGTTGGACATTACTGAAGAAACTGAACAACAAAAAATATATCAAGTTATGTTACTTAGTTTTCCTTGGCTATAAAATAAGGAACTAAAGCAACTCTAAGATGACTTTTAGCCCTAAAATCTTATGAAGTGGGTGAGTACAGGCCTAAGAAGTGTCAAAGAACAAGATCTCATACTATTGATGGCCTATTGTTGGAGAGAGGAAAAGAGTTCTGCAGGGACAATTCCTTTACGAAAATCCGGAGCCAGATTGGAGTATGACCACTTCTTGGCCTCATGATAAGGGGAAAACAAGCCCCAAACAAAATAAACCACAATGAACTGAAGTCTCTTCCCAAGAAAGTAGATCATGTAATAATGTAATACCAGGGAAAATCTTTGGAAGGAAATAGTGTAATTGAGGAAGGCTTCATCTGCTCCAGAAGGAAATCTTCAGAGACTTTCTCATTGTCATATATCAAGAACAAAAGGGGACTATATCTTAAAACTAATGAAAGATAACTAGTATTTTCAAGTTAGTTTAAAGGAAGGTAAACATGAATCAACAGTATGAGACAGCAGCTAGAAAAGCTAAGATAAATTGCCTTGAGAAAGACATAATGTCTATGAAGGTTTGTGCTCTAATCAGCACATATTTGAAGCACTGTGTCCTGTTTTAGGAAGTATCTTTTAGGAAGGATATTGAAAATCATAGAAAAGAAGCCAAGTGGGTAGAGGGATTTGAGACTATACTATAAAAAGAATGGTTGAAAGGACTGAGAATGTGCAGCCTTGAAAAGAGAAGCCTTAAGGACTGGACAAACATTATATATCATATGCCTACTTCACTAATTAGAGAAAGAATAGGATCCATGTATTTTCAAAAACTATTATACTGTAACATCAAAATATGTTTCTAACTGAATCTGAATAAAATTAACCTTTCATTTTGTCAGACTCCAGCAAGTCCCCATACCAACGAAAGTATAAATCAGGACATAAACAAAACAAACACCCAATGTAAAAATCAAACTTAAAGCATTACATAAATGGGGAGCTATGATCTAGTCCAACTCACTAACATTCTTTTTGTATCAATGCTTTTTCAAAAGTCACACCATTTTCCAAATCTCTTGTCCTATTTCCCTAATTGAGCTCTCCTTTATAACAAAGAAAAATCTTATAAGCAAAACCAATTGACACAGTAACCATATATAACAAGTATGTGATTTTGTACTTAAAATCCAGCCTCCTACCTCTGAGAGTAGATATATTCTTTATTAAATGTATATACATTTTTTCATTACAATTTAGCTGAGTTTGGCTGCTTTTGAACACTATTTTTATTGTTTTTATTGAATTCATTGTGCATGGGGGCAGCTAGGTGGCGCAGTGGATAGAGCCCCAGCTTTGAATTCAGGAGGACCTGAGTTCAAATCTGCTCTCAGACACTTAACACTTCCTAGCTGTGTGACCCTGGGCAAGTCACTTAACCCCAGCCTCAAAAAAAAAAAAAAAAGACAAAGAAAAGAATTCATTGTGCATGTATTTCTCATGTTTCTATTTTCTTCACTCAGAATCAATTCATGTAACTATCAATCAAAATCCCTCATTTATTTTCTCTTATAGCATGGTAATATTCTGTTACATTCTCCTGTGATTAATTGCTTTTCATTTAGCAATTGATGGGCATCCATTTTACTTCCAGATGTCTGATATCATAAAGTGTTGTTTTTGGTAATATTTTGGGATTCTTTTTTTCACTGACCACTTTGGGATGTATGGCTAGTAGTAAGTAAGATTACTGGGTCAAAAAGTTCTGAATAGTTTCAACAGCATTTCTCACATCATTCCTAATTGTTTTCCAGGACCCTTGGAACAAATCACAATCCACCAGTTCACAATACGAACAAGGCTTAGGGGTAACTTCACAAAGTCCCTCCAGCATAGATTATTTTGATTTTATCTTTTATTAGTAGTGATTAGACAGCTATCTCATTAGACAAAAAGACTTAGGAGGTGCCCAGGGTCATAAAGTAAATTAGTAAGTTAGTGGTAAAGTCCCTTTCTTTCTAGATGGCATTTAAAATATCTAAGATATTGCTTGTTGCTTTGAAGTTAGTGCCAAAGTCCTCCCTAGAAAACTGTCCCCTGCAAGTGAATCAAGTTGAAGTCACAAAGACAAAGGGCATGTCATTAAGACTGTCTGGAATTTCAACCATGATTTCTTTTCTGGGCCTTAGTGTCCTCATCTGTCAAAATAAAGTAACCCCCTATTTGATTGTTTGGTTTTTTTTTTTTTTTAGATTTTTGAGATTTATCTTTTTATTTGAAATCCTAAATTTGCTATGCCTTTTTATATGATTCATCATGGTTCATTGAAAGAAGAAATGGAAAAAATTAGAGTGTAAATCCCAAGTTGGATGCTTTTGTAATTTTGGATAAGTAACAGATCTCAAAACTTTGTTTTTTATAATTATAAAATAATGGGGGACTGAACTAGGTGGAAGGATATCTGAACCTGGTGTCTGGAAAATGTGTTCATAGATATTTTGCTTTGGGTATGTAATTTGGGGCAATCATTTAACCTATGTTTGACTCAATATTTGTAGAATGCTTTTCAAATTTTTTTTTTTTGAGGCTGGGGTTAAGTGACTTGCCCAGGGTCACACAACTAGGAAGTGTTAAGTGTCTGAGATCAGATTTGAACTCCAGCCTCCTGAATTCAGGGCTGGTGCTGTATTCATTGCTACACCTAGCTGCCCCTGCTTTTCAAATCTTAAAAAAAATCCAGACTATAAATGCTATCTAATTGTAAGGGCCCTTTAAATGGGCGGACACAGTGCATCGGGAGATTGAGGCCCAGAAGTAATTTCTGTGGATATTAGGACTGCCCTTGGGCGGGATCCTGGCCATATTGAGATAGCTTCGTAATGGGTGACTCTCTCGCTGATTGGCTGTGTGTGTGACCTCACAGGCCCTATGTAAGCCCACTGCAGGCAGCAACTGCCCTCTTTAACCTGGTGCTCTTCACTCTGGCTCCCTAGCCTGGGTGGCCAAGCCAAGATGGGTAGCCAAAAGAGGTAAGGGTTTTGGTAGTGAACACATGGGTCTTCTGACCAGGTGTTCACCAGGGAACCAACAAGTCAGGGCATCAGTTAGGGCATTATGTGAGTAGGTATAATAAAGGCTTTTAAGATTACATGTGGTTGTTCTTGAGTGCGCTACCGGTTATTAAGCTATAGATTCAAGAGATTGTGGCCAGAGACCTTAGAAGGCCTCAGAGGAGGCGAGCCAGGTAGAGTTCACACTGCAGAGGACAGTGGTCAAAGGTGCTCTGGTGGGTCTAGGACAGACTAGTAATTGTAACTGCCAGGAGAGCACGTTACAAATGGCGCCCAACGTGGTGGACGCATCAGAAATTATCAGGTTTTGAAAATATTTAATATTCAGAATTAAGATTCTGAAAGATCCGGTAGAAACGCCACTTAAGAGGGAAGACAGAGAAGCAATATGGACCCAGGTAAATCTGGGATCAGACTCAAGGACACAGCTGAACATAATGCTTATATCAAGAGGTTAAAGAGCCAGATGGAAGATCTTTTAACAAAGATCACCACTGAAGAACAGCAGGAAGCTTGTAATCAAGCTCCCAGAAGGCTATCCCCACACCTATTTGATATAGCTCCGAGAGGGAGCAACCTAGAGCTAATGCGTATGTATGACAGTATAGAGTATAAAATGCCACAGCAAGAGTTGCTGGAATTGCAGGTTAAACTACAGATGGAGATAGAGAAAGAAGAAAAAGCTAGGTTACTACAGATAGAACAGGAAGAGTTCAAACCAGTGGCAGAAACTAAGGAAGGAAATAAAGGAACCACATGGACTAAAGTTGTAGAAATTCTTCTTAGCATTTTGTTGGTTTACCTCCTGCATTGTTGTTTTAAGGAATTTATTGATTACTCTTCCATTGAGAAGAAGTTTAGTTCTTTTTATGTGCAAAGCTCAGGTTTGATTTGGAATCAGCCTTTGGGGGATTTTCCAATTCTTCCCTCTGCCTCACCTTCTTGGGCCAAGGGAGAAGGGGGAGGAGGAAAAGGAAGGGCGATAATGCTATCAGCACTGCCCATTAATCCATTCAAAACTCCTGTGTCTTCTTTTCAAAGGACAGGAGTAGGCTTTATGCCCCAAGGCAAAAAGGAATTGTGGGGTATTGAGTATAATCAGAAAAGTTTTAAAAATACAGTTCAGTTAATTTCTAAGAAACCTTACAGGGACAAGACCTTGCAGTTAGAGAGAGTGGAGTTTTATACTTGTAAAACTGCTAGGATAGTCTTTGGAGAGTTGAAACTCCTCTTTTCTTACCTCGTGGATTTTCCACTTCCACAGGTGAGCTTGATTTCCCAACCCCCTACGGGTACTTATAAAACAGTGTTTATGTCTAGAATGGGTTGGAAAATTGTTGTTTTAATCACTAGAATAAATAGACAGTGTGTGATCTTTGACCCAGGAGGAAAAGTAATATCAGATTTATTGATTCACACTCCTAGAGTACAATTCGGTATCAGAAATTCAAACTTTGATTTTTAGGCAAAAGAATTCAGGGATATAGCCGAGTGTTCTAGTAAAGTCATTACTGCACAGACTATCCCCAAGATCTTCTCTTCTAAACAAGAGAAGGGAATTTTGGGATATGTGATTGCTTACAATTTTAAATTTTGATTTTACATTTTAAAACATTTTTGATTTTACATCTTCAAAGTATTTTGATTTTACATTTTAAAGTTATTTTGGTTTTATATTTTTAATCTATTTCGGTTTTACACTTTTAAATTATTTTGGTTTTACATTTTTAAATTCTTTGCATTTTACCTTAGCAATGCACTTCGGGCATACACAGAAAGTGCAGCTAAGTGACAGACTGACTTTTGTCTGACTTGTTAATCTTTTTGACAACAACTTTGTTTCCACTGTGATGTGGAAAGGCCTGGATGGCATTTGGAAAGGCCCAAGTTGGGCCCCGGGGACATTCCTTCCTAGGTGCAGATCCAGCAGCAGAGTTCATCCCCACCAGAGACATTTGTAACCTGGGGATCCAAGAGAAGGACCAGACAACTGGCCAGAGAGACCAGCCAGATGTCAGCAGCCCTTCAGACGCTGATGGCAGCGATGCCCCTCCTGACCGTGACACCAGAGACACCAGACACAGTTCCAGTGTTGCAGCTGAAATGGACTGTTTTGGGTGATACGCAATATAAAGACTGTAAATGGACAATGGGCCTGCTTGCTTCTCCCGTGGCCACTTGCCATATGGTGGCCTGGGAAGAGGCTTTGCCCTATGCTTTCTATTGAAGGACTATGCTTTTAAATTAGTGGGTGAAAAACCAACACACCCACCTGCCATTGTTATTGAGACAATGTTACTGGACATGACTGCTTATGTGCACCTGTGAAACTAGAATTGTTCTAGAATTGTGAAAAGTGCAATAGAGAATTGTGATAAGCTAGAATTGCTCTAGGATTGTGAAAAGTGCAATAGAGAATTGTGATAAGCTAGAATTGTTCTAGAATTGTGAAAAGTGCAATTGAGAATTGTGATAAACTAGAATTGCTCTAGGATTGTGAAAAGTGCAATAGAGAATTGTGATAAGCTAGAATTGTTCTAGAATTGTGAAAAGTGCAATTGAGAATTGTGATAAACTAGAATTGCTCTAGGATTGTGACAAGTGCAATTGAGAATTGTGATAAGCTAGAATTGTTCTAGGATTGTGAAAAGTGCAATTGAGAATTGTGATAAGCTAGAATTGTTCTAGGAGTGTGAAAAGTGCAACAGAAAATTGTAAGAAACTAGAATTGGTCTAGAACTGTGATAAATGTAACTAGAATTGTGACAACCTACCTACTGATATTTGTTAACTAGAATTGTGATGTTTTACCTTGTTGACTTCCCACCTCAGTGTTGACATCCTACCTCATTGGCATCCAACCTCTTTGGCTTATTATCTCGAGTATGACTTTGATGAATGGGTTGAACATTTGGGCCACTGTTGAGCCTGGTTCTCATTGTCATACTTCTGTTTACTGATCTGCTGCTTTGGACCTCCTTGGGCATAACACTGTCATCTCATGGATCAAGTGAACTACAGCTGGTGCTAAAAGTTTAGCTTGGTGAGATGTGCGGTTCCCGCAAAACAAGAGAAAGGGAATTGTAAGGAGCCTTTAAATGGGCGGACACAGTGCATCGGGATTGAGGCCCGGAAGTAATTTCTGTGGATATTAGGACTGCCCTTGGGCGGGATCCTGGCCATATTGAGATAGCTTCGTAAAGGGTGACTCTCTCGCTGATTGGCTGTGTGTGTGACCTCACAGGCCCTATATAAGCCCACTGCAGGCAGCAACCGCCCTCTTTAACCTCGTGCTGTTCACCCTGGCTCCTAGCCTGGGTGGCCAAGCCAAGATGGGTAGCCAAAAGAGGTAAGGGTTTTGGTAGTGAACACGTGGGTCTTCTGACCAGGTGTTCACCAGGGAACCAACAAGTCAGGGCATCAGTTAGGGCATTATGTGAGTAGGTATAATAAAGGCTTTTAAGATTACATGTGGTTGTTCTTGAGTGCGCTACCGGTTACTAAGCTATAGATTCAAGAGATTGTGGCCAGAGACCTTAGAAGGCCTCAGAGGAGGCGAGCCGGGTAGAGCTCACACTGCAAAGGACAGTGGTCAAAGGTACTCTGGTGGGTCTAGGACAGACTAGTAATTGTAACTGCCAGGAGAGCACGTTACATCTAATATTATTTAAAATATACTATTCTATAGTTTCTGAGATATTAGCAATCTGCATATGCTTCCATTCACCCCGCTGAGTTCTATGATTCTTGTCACTTTGGACTTGGAAAATGGACCTTCTCTCATCTTTTATTTAAGTTTTAGATCTAAGCCTGCTCTCTTATCTAAGGCTTATTAAGCTTTTGCATTATATAGACAGGGAATCCTGTATTCTCTTCTTCTAGTTCAGTCAAATCTTTTTAGGGCTAAGGAGAAAGACTCACCAGGAGACAATCAAAACTTAAGATTTCTCTTTTGGGCAGTACCATCTATTCTCAAATTTGGTTTTCCCAGGCAGAGACACAGAGAGACAGAGAGAGACAGAGACAGACAAGGGGAGACAGAAGTAGACTAGAACATTGTTTTTGATGATAACTAGGCAGTTGTCAGTCTCTGCCTTGGGGTGTCAAGATGCTGCAGCGTTCTCCGGACTACATTTCCCATGGGGCAATTCTTCCTCCCTCTAGTTTCTCGGCTGTTGAAAAAGCTTCCGATGTGAGCCACCGCCCAGTGTTGAAGGGATCCCAGGCTTCTGCGGACGCTCCCAGGCTCATTCTCTCGCTGGTCCTGGGGAAGAAACCTCTAGCGAGGAGGAGGTAGCTTGAGGGTCTGCGCGATGGGGAGCCCTTGGCAGCATCTGTGCGCGCTGGGAGCTATCCTTCTCTGCAGCGCTGTGGGCGAGCTGTCCGGGGAGGGCATCAATGAGAGACCGGTCATTGGTAAGAGGAGGGGGCTCTGGGCGCTGGGGTGTGTGCGTGTGCGTGTGTGTTTGTGTGTGCAGCCTTAAGTGCAAGTGCAAGAGTACAAAGGAGAATCCTAGGAACCTCACCGGACTGAGCGCCCCAGCCCAAGGACATCCTAGAGGGCACCCAGCTCCCTCTTCCCCCATCCCCGCCGAGAGTTTGGGTGTGGGAGATTGCAATGTGGAAGGAACTGTTACTGCTCCACCAACAGCCCCTCCCACCCCTTAATTCACCACCCTAGGAACAATGCTCTTGAAAGTAGACGAGGCTGCGTCGCAGCTGATTTATGGGATAGTTTATCACCTGTTCGCTCCCTCAGGAATCAGTCCAGGGTTTTCTTGTAGGAGGTGGTTATTATCTTCCTCTACCGTCAGGTCGGTCCTACAAGCATCCTAATAAGTGGTAACCGTGGTTGATATTGCAAGCAGTAGTTTGGTGTGAGGCTTTGGGCCCAATCATGGATCGGGAACTGGAGTTCAGGGGCCCTCTGGTCCAACCCTCTTTGTTTTACTGAAGGCTCAAGAATTTGAAAATCATGAATATAGCCCACCTTTAGAGGTGGGCTTTGCACGCCTGACTTTAGTGGTCAAAAATACATTTTCCTTTGCATACTGTTGGCTTTAGAAAATGTCAGAAAACTTCGTTTTCCCAGTTTTAGTTAATATATATGTCTTGTGAAGAGGAAGTAGTTTTGTACTACGTCATGAGGGATTCAAATACTAGCCCTGCCATGTGCTAACTGTTTGACCTTAGATAAGTCATTTAACTTCATAATTGAAGTTACATAATTTGAATTGAAGTTGTAAATAGAATTGGTTATACAATTTTCAATTTAATTAAATAATTAAATTAATGATAAATTGACTGACTTATTCATCTGTAAAATGAGGGGTTTGGGACTGGTGACTGTCAAGTTCTCTTTTGTCAAGAAATTTGTAATTCTCTGATCTATCTTGTGACTTGGAAACTGGACTCTTATGATCTGAATGCACAGGGGATCATCAGCTCAAGAGGCATGTTGGCAGTTGAGACTCAGGAAGTTTGGAACTTGCCCAGTTTATGAAAATAGTAAGCTCTAGAGGTGGGCTTTGAACTCTTAAATCTAAGGGCTAGAGCATTTTCCACTGTATCACCTTGTTGGGTTTAGGAAATGTAATGAGCACCAGCACTATTTCCTTACCTTCCAGGCCTCGACAAACAAACTAGGAAGTATTCTTGGTTCTTATATTTGGAGATGAAAAAAGACTCAAAATGAGTCAATGAGACCTAGGTCATGGAGAGCCTCAGTGAAAAGAGGGCTAGGACTCTTCTGGGAAGGGGGAAACAAAGGTTGGCAAGGCTCAGCAGATCACCTTATTGGGGAGAATTTCAATTTCTTCTTCCATATCCTTGACATCCATAAATTTGCCCAAATATCCTCATTCTTAATGGTCAGCACTGTTGGCACAGCAGAAACTTCATGGTTCTTGACAAGGTTGTCATCAATGTTCATTGTGGTCATCAGAATCTTCACTTTCTGCTTTGCCCTTCTGGACATTAAATGTAATATAAGAGTTCCTGACACTGGAATTTTCTGGCTAGTCCAGGTATAGAAGTTGGGCTATTAAGGTAGCTCTGGCTTCATTTGGAACAGCTTGTAGAACCTCAAAAGAAAGATGTGTTCAATGATATTAAGGGAACTTACTAGAGATATCAGAAGCCAATGATCCCTTGAGCCATCTTCCTACTGTGCAAACAAGGCCATAAACTCACTAGACTAAAGGAATAAGAACTCAGATCACTTTGCTTTCTCCCACTTTCTCCAGCTCCTCAGGCCTAGCCAATCTGGTTTAGAGTTTTGATCTGTTTGTCAATGTTGCTAGAGAGGACTGAGAACTAGGGAGGATTGGGGCTGGATGACACTAATGCGTTCTCTTAGTAGAGAGCATTGACTGATTTTTCAAGTAAAGGAAGTAGAACAGGAGCTTTCCCGATAGGGTGGATGACACTGGACTTAGAGGCAGAAAGCTGAGTCAAATCCTTTTCAGATGCTTGCTCTGTGAGACTGTTTGCTTTACTTCTCTGGCACTCAGCTTCCTCATCTTCCCCATCTGTCAAATGGTGAAGTTGGATTCAATCTGTAAGGTTCCTTCCCACTCTAAATCTGTTCTCATGATTCTTTCTTTGTGGTCAGAACAGCAGTGTGTAGGCTTGGCCTAGTTACTACCCCTCTCAAGGCCTCAGATTTTATTTTATTCATGACTTGAAATTGAACTAGGTGATCTTTCTGACCATTTTCAACCTTATGATTCTGTAAAGATATTGATGTTGATTAGCTCTTACCTAAATTTGGACCTCACTTTATTAAGAATTAGTACTCTTAAAGCTGTTGATTTCTGAAACCATTTATGTAATTTCTGGTAGGCCTCTCTTTGAATTTACCTGTTTGGCATACTTGAGACTTTATATACTTAGTTCTTTGAATAAAAATAGCAATGGGATTTGTCTTAAAGTAAACAAGTAAACAAAAACTGAGTTGCTTTAGCCAGACTGTTGTTTGAAATAACTTTTTTTTTTTTCTTTTGGAATACCTGTAGGGATATTGGCACAAGCTAACCACAAGAAAAATTTGAAACACTATGGAAACTATTACATTGCTGCTTCATATGTAAAATATCTGGAGTCTGCAGGTGCAAGGGTTGTGCCAATCAGGTAGAGTTTTTGACAACTTTATACCGTTTATATAGAAAATGTTACACTTCTAAAAATTAAAGTCATCATGTAATGGTAGCTTTATTTTTGTGACAAGAATGTGTCAGTTTGAGGCTTTTTTTTTTCTATTTCACTATTATATCATTTTGACTATGAACTTAATGGCCTATATTCTTTTTTTTTTTTTTTTTTTTTAATAGTTTTTATTTACCAGATATATGCATGGGTAATTTTACAACACTGACTCTTGCCAAACCATTTGTTCCAATTTTTCCCCTCCTCCCCCCTATCCCAGATGGCAGGTCGACCAATACATGTTAAATATGTTAGAGTATAAGTTAAATACAATATATGTATACATGACCAAACAGTTGTTTTGGCGAACAAAAAGAATCGGACTTTGAAATAGTGTACAATTAGCCTGTGAAGGAAATCCAAAATGCAGTCGGACAAATTTAGAGGGATTGGGAATTCTATGTAGTGGTTCATAGTCATCTCCCAGAGTTCTTTCACTGGGTGTAGCTGGTTCAGTTCATTACTGCTCTATTGGAACTGATTTGGATCCTCTCATTGTTGAAGAGGGCCACGTCCATCAGAATTGATCTTCATATAGTATTGTTGCTGAAGTATATGATGATCTCCTGGTCCCACTCTGGCCTACATTCTTTAACATTTTTTTTTTTGTTAGCTTCTAAAGATAGTGTGCAAGTAACAGAAATGGTTACATAGGCACACACATAGAAGATATAGAAAAGAAAATAATATCATAAGAAACACAAACATTAAAAAGTAACTTGAGTTTTATATAAACAATTCATTTGAAATGAAACAAAAGAAGCTACTTAAAAACATTCATATTAGAACAAAGAAATCATTCATTGAAAGGATGGCAGAGGACATTTACATGATTTTTTCAAATGACTAGCTTTTTCCTCCTAACTAGTCAAGGCTCTGATGATGCATAATGACCTGTATTCAAGCTGTGTGAAATTGGACAAGTCATTTAACTCTCTGTGTCTTAGTTTCTTCATCTGTAAATTCTCTACAACTCTAAGTCAGATTTATGACAGACCTTCCTAAGATGAAACTGACTTTGTGGTTCTATTGACTTGGTAGGGCTAAAGGATATTATATTAAAGAATAAAGAACAATTTCCTTATAGAAAATGCTCTCTTACATTTAATTTGCCTCATTGGTCTAAAATGTTCTGAAATCTCCCAGAATATACTAATTTAACATATATTCCCCTGGGTTATATATTACATTCCAAACATATTATATTGCATTATTTTTATATCATTTTTTGAGAAATGCTGTCCTGAGGAGAGTTAAAGTAATATATCTTATCTTTACATTAAAAATAAAGAATAGATTTTGTTTCAGAATTATGACATCATTGCCAACGCATTTAAAAATTTTTTGGTTCAGCTATGTTCCTACCCCAAGTACTCATTGCTACTACCCTTTGCTTTTAATCATTCCTTCCAAACTTTTCTGATATATTTTGTTTAATAATCCTCTTTCAGGTTATTAATAGTTTTATTGATGTCTTTTCTTAAGATTTTTTTTTAAAAGGACTTATACATAAGTTGCCATTATGAGAAGAGATATTATATTCTACATATATTATATATGTATGTATTATAACACATAAATGTACATATGAATATAAAAGTGTAAAACCTGGAAGCAAAAAAGAAACTCTTGAAGGGAAAATTCTGATCCATGACTCAGCAATCTGAAGCTCATTGGAAAGGGTGGAGTAAGCTCAAGAAAGGGTGTCCACTGTTCGGCCTGGGATCTCAGTGCATTTCTTATCTTTGATGACATATCCTGAAAATTTGCTGGAACAATCTTAATTACAAATCTCGTCTCTACAAACTTTCAAAATGTCCTCAACATTTCATTGTCTTATAATTTAAACATTAGACAAATAGTGACCTGAAGGTCAGCAAATATGGTAAAAATAAACAAGGGACAGAAGATGAAAAATCATGGTGAAAAAGTATTGAAATAACAGCTATGTGTGCATTCTAGTGTATATTATCTGTTGCTAGGTAAGTGGTCCATTTGTATGTGGTGAATGTGGTATGGTTGGAAAAATGTGGCCTATTAAAGCTAATATAAGCACTCACACAATTGTGGCTAAGCACGATCAATTGACTATGTGTCAGACTCTATTTTGCCATTACTGTTATCTACACCTTATTAATGAATTAGGGGAGGGAGAAGACTAGGAACTCCTTGAAATTCTGAGATAACTACCCACTTTGCTAAACAGAAAACAGAATTCTGAATGGAAAGAAAGGCCAGGCTGAAGTCTGAAGAGTGAAGATCCCATGTATTCTCCCCAGAGTAAATATCCTATATTCAAGTTTGCCTCTCTAGACTTCAATCCTCAAGAAACATTTCTTTTACTTGTTTTCATGTTCTGACCATAAAAGCTCTCTCATCTTTGACCTTTTCTCTCTGACATGAATAGTCTGAAGCAAGCTCTCTAGCTGTTTGTGATAGTCTGCCCTGGAATTTAGTGATGTAAACAATTCTATATTATTACTTTACACTGGGATATAAGAAAATAATTTCTAGAATCTTTTGTTTCTACAGAATGAGCATTCTTTATTAAAGTAAATATGCACTTACATATATTTATTCTGTAATATCTCAACAGAAATCTGGAAAAATACATGCAGTCCACTCATAGAATCCTGTGTAGTTAAAATTAACCCAAGTTTATCAGTGTGCTTAAATATTTACAAGACTGGGGTAATTTATTCATGTGCTCAAGGAACATGTACTTTCTAAATGTTAGGCAGCATAATGTAGGAGAAAGAATATGGATGAGGGGTCAGGAGAATCATGGGTAGTATATATAAAGATGGATTGAAGTAGACAGAAGTTGAAATTGGGGGAGTTAAATTGAAGTTTTTGGTAATAATTTAGGTGTGAAGTGATGAATCAGTTTAAGAGATGTTCTAGGGGAAAATCAATAGGAATTCCTAAAAGTATATAGGGGAAGCACCAAAAATAAGTTTGGGTTGACTTTAGACTCAAGCAGACTGAATGAATGAAAAAAAAAAAAAGGTGCATATTATTCTTTTAACTTCTGAGACCTATGTATGACTGGGGTTACAAATAAAAAAGCAATGCAGATCTTGCATTTAAAAAGATCACATTCCACTATATTAAATGTGATGATATTTTTCATAACAAGGCTCTGGATTCAGTCATTACCTGTTTGAAAGTGTGGGATATCCTTGACTTATTTGACTTTTTCATCAGCTTAGCAGACATCACTGCTGGTGAACAGATCTCAAGCTTCCTCTTATTGAGGTGATTTGTAAAGAACTGGGACTGTAAGCAGGCAAAAGTTCCTTTGAAGTATAGTGTTAGCCCTATCTGGACTTCCCTTTCCTTTTCTGCACTCTGGCCTTGACCTTGACTCATGCATCAAACTTGTAGGAAGATCTGTTTTGTTTTTGTTTTTGTTTTTGTTTTTTTTTGGCTGAGGCATTTGGGGTTAAGTGACTTGCCCAGGATAGATCTGTATTTTTCTGCTACTGTCACCAATCTTTGCCTAATCCAGTCTCATCACTTCTTTTCCTTTATCTCATCCTAAAAGAAAGGTTAGCTTTTTTTTTTTTTTTTTTTCTATTCTTTTTAACTAGCAGTCAAAGGAGAGATAGTTAAATAAAGCAACACTTGGTGCCTTTTCATGGCTGTCCCCGGTTACTATAATGCTTTCTTTCCCTCTTCAGCACTACTTATTGATTTCTCTCAAACCACATTTTCTGCAGGAGACATCCGTTGGCCCTTCCCACTGCTAGTACCTTTCCTATAATATTGGCTTTTTAATTTATTTAATATATATCTTAAAAGTATATAGTTGTTTGCATTTGTCTCTCCAGTTAGAGTATGAGCTTCTTGAGGGCAGAGACCATGTTTTTGTCTTGGTATTTCCAGTAGCTTGGTGCTTGATGCATGGGAAAGACTTAACAATATTACTAACATTTATGTATTTGATACTTTGTATCACATAGTGTGCTAAGTGCTTTATAATTATTATCTTATTTGATTCTCACAGCAACCCTGGGAGATAAGTGCTGCATTTTACAATTGAGGAAACTGAGACAAACAAGTGACTTGCCTGTGGTCACACAGCACTCTATCCACTGTGCTTCCCAGCTGTCCTTATAAATTTATTGTGGATAGTCTCTCTTCCTTTCCATACTAGGGAAACTTTTTTTCCCCCCTGAGACAATTGGGATTAAGTGACTTGCCCAGGGTCACACAGCTAGGAAGTGTTAAGTGTCTGAGACCAGATTTGAACTCAGGTCCTCCTGAAATCAAGGCTGGTGCTCTGTCCACTGCGCCACCTAGCTGCCTCAGGAAACTTTAAAAAAATATAACATTATTAGGTATGCAACAATGCAAACAGGAAATTTCTAATAATGATAATAAAACATTAATATACTGCCTTTGACTAGATAAAACATTCTCTGCATAATAACTTTACATGAAAGATAGGAGGAGCATTATTAGCTTCATTTTACATATGGGGAAACTGAGTCTCAGAGAAATGAAATGACTCATCTTGGATCACATAGCTGGTACATATCACTTAGGATTTGAACTCAGACTTCCTGAGTCCAAGTTCATTGCTGTTCCACCAAATTATACTATTCTTGTTTTTTACAATACTTAACACTTTTCTTTCTCTCTTTTTTTTTTTTTTTTTTTTTTTTTGAGACTGGGGTTAAGTGACTTGCCCAGGGTCACACAGCTAGGAAGTGTTAAGTGTCTGAGACCAGATTTGAACTTGGGTCCTCCTGAATTCAGGGCTGATGCTCTATCCACTGCACCACCTAGCTGCCCCCAATACTTAACAGATATTAACATCAGTATTCAAAAAAAATTTGCATGAGTGAACACACAGATAAGAATGTAGCATATATGATATTGGCTTAGGAAGAAAATCTTCAGAACTCTGCAAGTGGAGAGGAGTTAATAAACATCTTGCACTGCAAGGCGTTTTTTCTTAAATGCTTTAAATTAATTTTTTAATCTGGATTTTTCATATTTGTACTCTTCTTTCTTTCTTTCTTTCTCATACACACAAGTCTTGAATGCAGAGACCTAGAATTGACTTCTGGCATTGCCTCTTAGGCAATTAGCTTTATGATCTCTCTCAGTCTTAGTTTGCTCATCTGTAAAATGGAGATAAGAATAATTGGTGTTAATTTTTTTGCCTTGTATGGTTTTTGTGAAGCTTTGTGAATATCCAAAGGATTTGCGATTTGATGTGAGTGTGTGTGTGAGATTTCATTGAAATAGGAAATGCCTAGTATGGGGAGTTTCCCAATGCAGGTCACAACTTATCTGTGATTTGTTATATTAATTCTAGGGAGTTACCTGTAACATAGTTAAATGACTTGCTTATGACTTCTAAGTGTCAGAAACTGGATTTGAATTCAGCCTTCATGACTCTAATCCCAGTATTCTATCTCCTGAGAAGTGAATGAAATTATATATACACATATATAATATGAATTTTATTATATTCATATAAGTTATTAATTTCATTATAATTATAAGTTCACTGAATTATAAAAAATATGTATGTACAGACACACACACAGATACTACTTTGATCTTTTAAAAGGCATTATTTTAAGTTTGTAACTATAACATTAAGTTTTCAAACAAATTTACCCTGTCATTATTTTTGTGGTTGCTTTCAGATTAACACAATCAGATGACGACTACGATAATCTCTTCCATTCTATCAATGGGTAAGTTATAGACTTGCATGTAGCACACATACCTAAAGATTTACTATATATGAAATAATGATTGTATAAGTACAGGCATATACGTATAATGCCTGTATAAGGTTTCTTAGGAATAACATGGTATAATAATTAGAGATCTGGCCTCAGATCATTTCCAATTCCACTTCAGCAACAAAATGTCTGTGTGAACCTCTTAGTGCTCTCGGCAGCTTACTAAAATTAAAAGTTGCAGAGAAGCTTCTGATTTGCTTTGATAAAGGGAAGGAGTTTTTGACAGCTGCAAAATCACATATGTCCCCATGGTGTGGTTGCTATTTCCTTGATATTTCTTACAAGGCTGTTTAATAATGTTCTTTTTCTTGCTTTGGAGGGTTCTCAGAAGACAGTAATGATAGTATTTTTTAATTGCGTTGTAAAATTAGACTTAAATGCAAGATAAATTCTATAGGGGTTGATTTCTTTTTTTTAGATACCATACTTCTAATTACAATACCTGGTACCATTATTCAGATGTAGCTGAGAATAATGTGAATTATTAAGTTTATTAGTCTCATCTCTACAGATATAACTATTTGTTAATAATTTATACTGTTGCCATAAATTATAATTTTTTAAAACAAATTAAATCAAGATACATGACTAAGAAAAGAATACAAACGAATACAAAATAGTGCCATCTTTCATTTAACTTAATTACTAATAATCAGTATTTAAATTTTGACTTTTCTTTCCATGAGAAAACTTTTCATTTCTTTTTATCTATATAGAGAGCTTCCGGAATTTGAAATGTACTTAATCTACTACTTATCCAGGCCTCTCAATGAGATATTTGTGGCTTAAGTATGTAAAGCCTTCATAGATTTTTCTTCTTGTATCTGCATCACTTAAAAATCATTGGTAACCTGGCTTCCTTATACTGATGTTCATCTTCTTTTATTTATCTAGTCCCTCTAAGAGATCTGCCTTACCATCCTAAGGAAAGACCTCAAATGATTATTTCCTTTTCCTTCCTATTACTGAGTTAACTTCCTTTCCCTCTTCCTTTATCAAAACTCATTTATAATCAAGTCATTTTTATACTAAGCTCTTTGACTGTCTTAATATATTGAAGACAGTTCCTTCCTTAAAGGACTTAATTTTTTCTATGTTCCTATCTGGGAGGGATTATTTGAGCAGGCTCAGGATTATACATTCATAGATTTCATTTTCTCACAATATCAGTCAGGATTGGTAAGTAAGGAATGGAAGTCAGTCATAGTCCCCACCTTCCCATTTCTTGGACTAATATCACCCTTTGCCTTTGTCTGCTCAAATATGGGTAATGGAGACAGAAATTTATAGCTGGGATTTGTCTATGTTTTATTTATTTATTTACTTTTTTGCCAGGTACTGTCAGTGGCATATGAACTTGGATGGAGTACATAGTATTCCTACTATGGACCATAAATTTAGAGACAGAAGAGCCACCTCATTTTATAGATCAAGGAACTGAGGCCCAGACAATTGACTTGCCCAAAAAATCACTCAATAACAGAGTTTGAATTGAGTCCATCTCACTCCATATCTAGTGCTATCGCAGATAAAAATGATAAATAATTTCTAAATACTTTATTTAATCTTCCAGATTATACCTAATGTAATAAGTAGAACCTATAATAATAATAGTAATAATTTCCCCTTGCCTCTCAGACAATTCTTTAGTGTGGTATGCTGTGTAAACTGTAGCAATTGCTATGATTTAGGGCTATTACTTTAAAATATGTTTCTTTTAGTTATCTTCTAGACACTGGAGATGAATTGAAAACAATTTGAAAGTAGGCAGAATTAATTCTGCAAATAATTTATTTTAAAAAACAGTTCTAATCTCTTAAAGATAAACAAATATCATGAGAATTTACATCCTTTATAATTTTAGCCCTGTGACTATAAAAATTAATTTTGCTTTAGAAAATTAATCATCTGTTCCCTTCTAATATTTCATCAAGAATATTTTTAATATACATGTAAATCATTTGCATAACTATTTCCTGGAGATAACAAAGTTGATAATGTATGGATTATATACTACCAAAACTTCAAAGAAAATTTCAGGTTGGTTATAAGCTTAACAAGAATTGGGGAAAATAATGATTTTAAAAAGCCAAAAAAGAGTAGTAGAGGGAAAAATTGGAAAAAAAAGAAAGAAGAGATAACTGAGAAAGTTATAAAAAAGAAAAAGGATAGACAGCTTGGCAAAAGAGATATAAAGCATTAACTAAAGAAAATTCCTTAAAACTTTTGATTCAGTGGAAGCTAATGAATTCATGAGATATCAACAAATAATGAAAACGATTAAAAAGACTAAAAAAAGTGAAGGAAATATGAAAGATCTTATGACAAATACAATTAACTTGGAAAATAGATCTAGGAGAGAAAACTTAAGAATCATTAGACTATCTGAAATCCACTAAGAAGAAAAGAAACTTAGGAAATAGCAGTGGGAAATGGAGAGTGAGTTATATGTGAATGTCATCTAATTTGAACTGGTTCAAGAAGAAAAGAATATATGCAGGCACAGTAGGAGAAAAAAGGTTAAGAGAAGCAAGAGGATAGAGAATAAGAGGGAAGGGTATTTTAAGAAAGGTGGAGATAAGAAACATAAACTTTTAAAGAGGAGACAGAATAAAAGGAGAAGTTTATAAGGGTTATAGAAAAAGTTGAGAGCAGCTAGGTGGCACAATAGATAGATCAGTCCTGAAGTCAGGAGGATCCAAGTTCAAATGTGGTCTCAAACACTTAACACTTCTTGGCTGTGTGACCCTGGGCTGGACAAGTCACTTAACCCTAATTGTCTCAGAAAATTAAAAAAAAAAGAAAAAGATGGAAAATACAGTTGGTAATCTTAACTGTGAATGTGAAGAGGATGAGCTCACTCATAAAATGGAAGAGAATATCAGAATGGATTAGAAACCAAAACCCAACACTATGTTTAGAAGAAATATACATAAAATTGAAACACATACTACATAGATTTAAAATAAGAGATTGGAGTAGAATCTACTAAGCTTCAGCTGAAGATAATCATTTAATTTGTCTTATGATTTTTGAATTTTCAGATTTTCTAAGCTGACTTTTTCTAATTCTGAATTGCCACCTATTCCAATAAAAATATTTATTATACCTGCTATCTTTTTATCAAAGTATTTAAAAGACCCAGTCTAAAGTTTCTTTCATAGATAAAGAAATGGATATGTCATTGTGGCTCTTACATGAATAAGTTTCTTTAATAATCAAAGAAATTTTATATTAAGAGGCAATGTAAAATAGTAGATGGAGGCCTGGAGTGAGGAATACTTGGAATTGAATTCTACCTCAGAAACTCTATATATGGGACTCTTGATAAATCAGTTAATCTCTCTGGCCTCAGTTTCTTGATTTGTAAAATGAGGGGGTTACATTTGGTGAATTCTGAGATTAGTTCCAGTTTGACATCTTTGGTAATTAAAAAAAAATGCTGTTGTTTCTGAATAGTAATTATAAAATTAAATAGTATCAATGTATTCATTTTCATATAAACTTTGCTACACTGGGATTTTAATTTTACTTAACTTGTGATTTAATATTTCCTTTACTCCAGATGTTTATCCTTACTATATGTTTTACTTAGTAAGTAAATTGTCTATATTCTGTGGGGGGTAAAAAAAAACAAAACCAAACATTTGATATTGGTTTCAGGATACTTTTCCCTGGTGGAGGTGTCGATCTTCAGACCTCAAAATATAGCCATGTAGCCCAACTATTTTATGACAAGGCCCTGAAGGTAATTTGCAATTGTTCTTTTATTTCCAGATTATAATAGTCCCAACCTTTAACCCTCCTCTCCACTGGTATTTCTGCCTCTATCTTTTTGACATCTCCTCTCACCATTCCCAAATGGATTTTATATGTCATTTCCAGATTATTCTGTTGAAATACTTCTTTGATCCTGCTACTTACTTCTTCTAAAATATCCATTGTCTTACTATTGCTATCTGGGTTTATTTCAACTTTCTTAGACTTAACATTCAGTCTTTTTATAGTCTGGCCATAACTTTCCCTTTCCAAATTTAGTTCTTAGTATTTCTGTAAACTCCACGCTCTAGCCAAATAGTTGCTTGAGCTTCATGTACATTTCTCTCTCTCAGTGTATTCTCTCATGCTATTGTTTAATGCAGAAATATATTCTTTCTATCCCTCATCTCTTTCTAACCAAATCCTGCCTATTCTTTAAAGCTCAGCTCAATTTTTATCTCTTCCATGAAATTATTTATCATTCTTATGAAGTGCTTAGCTTTTCCTGACTTATATTGTACATGTGTCTCTTTCCCTTACAAGCTGCTTAAAGTCCCGAATTATTTTTATATATATTTCTAAATCCTTTAGCACTTTACATGTTTTAGATGCTTAGCAATTTATTGAATGAATATCCATGAGTGAACTTGAATTTTTTTTTACAAGTGCAATAATTTAAAATGTAGTAGAAAAAATTACTATTTCAAGGAACCCTATTGATAATCATTTTGTAAAGTAAATAATTAAGTTTGATTTTTCTCTTGTGAATATGAGAGGCCTGAAAACTTGTGATTTTATGTGTAAATATGCTTATGTAGAGACTTTTGATGTGATAATCAACCTTTTCAAGTATGAAGATTCTTTTTTTTTTTATGTAATTATATTTATGGATATTCACGTGGTATAGTATTTATATCAACTGATTACTAGATTACTTTCTAATCAAAAGCTCCTGAATTAAATATTTTTAAATGATTTACATTTTACTGTGAATCATATCAATTAAGTGGCATCTGAAAAATAACATGTATATATTATGTCACATTGTTTATTCTGTCTTTTGAAGATATGTTTGATTATTTATTTCACTGAATTACACAGTGGGATGGCCTCCTTATAGCTTTTCAAGGGTCTGCAATGTAAAGTTAAGACGAGGTTTAGAAATCATCTTGGAAGACATCTTATGTGTTTTATTGCTATTGAGGTCAGTACGTAAGCTTAGTTTCTTTTTTTGTTCTCTACATAAAGGCTAATAAAGAAGGAGATTATTTTCCCATTTGGGGAACATGCCTTGGATTTGAAGAGCTTACTGTCTTGACCAGTGGGAAATTATTACTCACTTTGACCAACACTAGTGGAATTGCTTTGCCATTAAATTTTACTAAAGGTAGGTTTTCTGTTGTTAAAGATTTTGCAATTATTTGCTAAAATCACTAAGCAAAAATTATCAAAAGCATCCTTTTCTACTCTCTGGTCACATGTTACATGAAGAAAGTGGTAAATTATTTTTTATAGACAAGTATCTGTGCTCCATTGGAAAAATTGTCTGACGGTCTTTAGAAGTTTAAAAAATCCTTGTTTACAAAAGGGGAGTATGATCTACTACAATAGATCACAACATTTTCAGACGTGAGGACCTCTTTTTAATAATGCCAAATTTTTTAAGCTCTCAAGTTGAAGAATCAATGACAAGAATATAACCTATTTATTGTCTGTGCATTGCCCCATAATTCCCACCTTCAATTAGATTTTTATATTTGACACATTTTGTCTTTTATTTTAACATATGAATATTAGTATTTAGTCAATTATTTATTCATACCAACCATATTTCAATAATGCCATTTCTGCTTTGAACACAAACCAGTAAGTTTTATTAATTTATCTTTTTTTTCCCCCAGCTGTAGGTGATAGTAGGATGTTCCAGAATATCTCTAAGGACTTGTTAGAGGCCTTTGCAAAAGAACCCCTTACTTCAAATTTTCATAAGTGGAGCCTTTCCTTGAAGGTACTCATTTTTTAAATAATAAAGATAATGAGTTTAGTCACAATTGTAGTAAAAAATAAATTGTAATTGAAAAAAATTTTTATGTCATAGAATTTTACTATGAATAAGAAGCTAAATGAATTTTACAAGGTTTTATCTACAAATACATATGATGACATCGAATTTATCTCCACAATGGAAGGTATGCATATGCATTTTATTTCACGTTATTCTACACTTAACACACATATTTTATTTCACTTGATATTTTTTATAGTTGGACAACATTATTCTATATTGGTCATGGATATTGAAGCCTGAAAAATAGACTTATCACTTTTAGAAGTACAAAAGAAGTGAAAGATGAGGTAGGACCCTGCTTTGGGGTGAGAGAAGAACTTGTGTTTGATATTTCTCATTGTCTTATCTTTCATAGTCATTTACTTGACTCAGTCTTTAAAAGGAGTGATGAGAGAGAAAGAGAGAGAGAGAAAGAGAGAGAGAGAGAGAGAAAGAGGAGAGAGACAGAGATAGAGAGAATGAAAATATGGGAGAGAAGAAGGGGATTAAGAGAGAGGGAATTGGAAGGGAGGGGGAAAGAGAGAGAAAGAGAAAGGAATGAAGACTAAGGATTGATAGAGAAAACAATTAGCTGATTAAGAGAAATAGAAAAAAGGAATAAAATGGATGATGTTTGTGTTTTTGAATAGTGCCAGGTAAAGAAGTATGTTAACCTCATTTTTATACTTATTTTTCTTGGGTCTTAGAGTGGGATAGAGTAGGATGACATAGGAAGCAGTTGCATCTCAGTTTGATTTTAAGAATGTAATACATATACTTCAATTATGTTATTTATTTATAAACTCTAAACACAAAAGCCTACTCTGAAACCTCATTTTAGCCTGGATTCTTAAAGGCTGTACCAGTGGATGGCAAGTTCTGGCAGGCCTGCCATTTTGCAAAGGCTTCAAGTACAGGCCCAGTGATGGGATTAAATGTTTGTTTTATGATTATTAATCCAAGTTTAGAAAAGCTTATTGTCAGAAAGTTCATTATTATTAGGTGGGAAAGAACCATCATTGGGGTGAATCAGTAGAGGGAATAATTATGTTAAGAAGATATAAGTATTGAAATTTCCATAACATTAGGGTATAGGACTTTGAACTTTCTGAACAATAGTCAACAACAAACATTTACTGCATTTCAGACATGTGCTAAGCACTGGGAATACAGTGAAAGGCAAAAATAAACAACATGTACAAACAAGATATCTATAGTTGGGAAGGAGCTAGCATTGCTAGCATTAGGGAGAATTAGGAAAAGGCTTCTTATAGAAGGTTAAATTTTAGCTGGTATTTTAATAAAACCAGGGAAGCCAGGAGGTAGAATCAAGGATGGGGAGGATGGATAGAGGTGGAGATGGACAGATGGTGAAAATACACAGAGTTGGAAGAGTTTTTGGTACTAGAAACATCAAGGAGGCCAATGTATGAATGGTATGAAGCTCAAATAAGATCATGGATGCACAGAATTTTGCAGAGCTTAAAATACTATGAAAATGCTAATTATTATTATTAACTTCCAGTTACCAGGTCTCCATCTCCAATCTGGAAATAAATTCATTCCCTGAGCTTTCTATTAGACTCCACTGAATACAGGCAGTGTGCTTATAAAGCATTGTAGAGTATGCTGGTAAATGTTTAATAACCAGGCTAGGGAGGAAATGTATGCATTTAATATACACTTTTAAGTTCAGTCTGTATTATCAATACTTTCGTAAGTCTAGACAACCAACAAAGGAATAAATCAAGCCTTGATTTGTAGTAAGTGCTGATTTCTGAGGTGCAAATGCTCATGCAGAGCATTTGGGTTTTCACTTAGATTTGGATCTAGCATACTTCTGGGCCAGTGTTACTGTCATTGGACTGCAGAATATATAAAGGTGAGGAAGGTGTAAGTAGATTAGAAAGATGGGAGATACAGTTAAGATTAGGTTTAAAAGTCAAGCAGAGGATTTGATACTTTAACCAGAAGGTAATAGGTAGCTACCGGAGTTTATTGAATGAAGTGATGTATGTATGACATGTGCTTTAGTAAGATCACTTTGGTGAGCTAAGTGGAAGATAGATTGGGGTAGTGGGAGACTTGAGGCAGGTAAACCAAAAAGAGAGTATTGCAGTACTTCAGATGCATTAGGGAAGTGACAGAGAAGAGAAGGCAGATTAGAGAGATATTAAGTTAGGATTAACTGTGAAGTATATGTGGAGGAGGTGAGAGTGAGGAATTGAGGATGATCCCAAGATTGTCAGCCTGGGTGAATGGGAGGATGGTCCTTTTGATAATAAGAAACTTAGAAAGAGAGAAAAATGCTAAGTTCAATTTTAGACATTCTGAATTTAAAGTGTCTTTAGGACATCTAGAGTTCAGATAGCTAATTCTCTCTTTCCTCCCTCTCCATTTCTTTCTTCTCTCCCTTTCTCTCTTTTATGCTCTCTCCTTCCCCCCTTCTCTCTCTCTCTCATCTTTCTCTCTATATCCTTCCTTTATCTGTCTTTCTCTCTTTGCCCCAATCTAATACACATATATGTGTATTATTTATATACCATGTGTGTATATATCGGTATATATATATATATATATATATATATATACATATAATATATTATATACACACATAGTATGTATGTGTGTATATGTGTACATATATACACATATGTAAATGTATATATATATAATTAGTTAATATCATTTATGATAAATCAGTTAGAAAGAAGTTACCAAGAGTGTCTAGCACAGCACTTTGCAAGTAATAGATGATTAGTAAAATTTATTCCTTTAATTTGACTTAAGGGAATTATACATGTAGAGCTGAAAGATAATTTAAGAGATTATAAAGTTTAACCTCTTTATTCTTCCAAAGAAGAAATTGAGGTTTAGGGATTAAATCATTTGTCTTACACAACTAGTGTCAGAGGTGATTTTGAACTTACAGCTTCATGATTCCAATATATATACTTTATTTTTATGTAAGTAGCTGAAAAGATACAAAAGTAGACAGTGAGGAGCAATAAAATGTATTTGTGTGGATTGAATGAAATAAATGATTAGCTCTCATATTGAGATATAATCTAACCATTAGAGTTTATGTGTACTTTGCTTATCAGTAAAGGAGCACCATACTAAATTGTAAAAAGTTGCATTTAAGTAAATTATTTTATTGTTAATAGCAGTTGGTCTTTTATTTAGGGGAAACTTTCAAAATGTAATATATCAGATGATTGCAGGCATTCTGTTTTATGTATTAAAGTCTGCTTCTTTAACACTTTGAAAGATCCATGTGGTATATGTATTTTCTCCTATTCTTTAGTAGACATATTTTGAGTTGCTATAATCTTAAAAATACATTTCTTGGTAGCCAAAGAATTGCCATAATGAGCCACTTCAAATTTTACTAGGATGACCTTCAGAGGGCAAGACAGACCATTTGACTCTAAACCTGAGTTTGAAAATCTTCTAAATTTGGCAATCCCCAGCACTTACACTGACATAGCCTTCTACAGTCACCTTCATGATATCGTGAAGCCTTGATTGGAATAAGACTTCATTTACTGCAGGCATATGTAAAATAATGACTTTTAGAGATTAAATCTAAGATAAATGTAGATAGCCTCTTAATGCGGTTACTTCCAATTGTGTGATTTTCTTTTTTTAAATCTAGCATATGATTACCCCATTTATGCTGTCCAGTGGCATCCAGAGAAGAGTGCTTTTGAATGGAAGAATTTAACGGGCATAGTCCATTCACCAGCAGCTATTAGAAGTTCATTCCACATGGCATATTTCTTTGTAAATGAAGGTAAGAAAACATTAGTTTTGTCATGCTATATTTATGGAAACTTATAGGTAGAAACAGAAATGTGCTGGAACTAGTTTAGAACAGGTTAAAAGAGATGATTGTTAAATTTTCAGAGTGAGTTTTTACACCTTGGAAATTGGCCAAAGCTATAAATCAGGGCTTGGTTTATTGTTTGCTTAATTGTCTAAACTTAAGGAAGTGATGGAGAAAATTTTGCAATAGCCTTTTTTTTTTTTTAAGAGAGCTAGCCATTAAACATTTATCAGCATCACTGGATCAAATGCTTCCTTTTAAGAAATATTGAAGTTTCAGAAATGATCTAAGTAGAAAAAATCCGGAGTAATAATTGAGTAATGCAAAAATTCTATATTTGAGGAGTAGACATTATAATAAAAGTAGGAAAATTCATTTTGTTAAATGGCATTAAATCATTTTCCAAGTTTAGCTAATTCCTTGATATTGAGTCCTGTTTTGTTTGTTCCTTACATATGAGTATAGGATTTAGAGGTACAAGGGATGCTAGAACTATACACATACTTTTTAACTTATGTGAATAAGATGAACTTTTGTGGGCCCTCTGAAAAACTGAATATTAATCTTTTAAGTCATTACATAAATTGAATTCAGATACAAATGCTGGTATAAGACTTTAGAAGTCTTTCCCAGAAGGCCCTAGAGAAGAGTTTTTAAAACCTATTTTGAGCATACTTCCCCTTTGATAGTCTGGTGAAATCTTTAGATTTGCTTTCAGAATAATGTTTTTAAATACATAAAAAATATAGATTTACAAAGGAAACTAATTAAGTAGAAATTAAGATGTATTTTTCTCCCTTGTATAATTTCAAGCGACTTGTGGGATCTAGCCTAAGAACCTTTGACTTAGAGAAAATTAATAAGAAGCGGTTTTTCAACCTCCTCTGGAGTTGTGTATATAATTGTAAATGATGATGGTATTTTGGGGTGCAAGTAGGTGATTATGTTTTTAGATTCTCTTGTATACTATGTACAAAGCGACCTTAAGGTTTCCATCAATAATTCTGCTTATTCACTGAGTATATGAATTAATTATACTTAGCTCTGGTGTATCTAGAATTGTGCTAAGATGAATTGAAAGTTGTTTTAATACAAAAAAATACAACTCTTAAAAAAAGTGTATTATTCCAAAGTAAGTGGTATAGATAATGTCTTTTTTATCAAAGAAAGACTTCATTGTTAATAAATATGAAAGAGCAAAGTGAAGGTTGTTTAGCAAATACTTAGGATAGAATAATTTACTTGTTTTCAAATTACATTACTTCTTGATAAGAGAATTTAAATTTTTATACTCTTGTGTTTTTCCTAATGGTAGCATACTAATGAAAAACAAACTTGAATCTAGAGACAAGAAAAATCAGTTATTCTATATATCTGTAATAAACAAATCAATAGATGAGAGAAAAAAAAAGGAACTCTTTTATTGGGAAAGTTAACAAATTTTTTTCCACTTGAGAAGTGATGTGCTTAACAATGTACTAGTAAAAGTTCAACAATTGATGCTGAAAAAAATACAATCATGACATACCTTTTAAGTTTAATCAACTTTAACATTTAACTTTAATATCTTTAGATCTAAATAATGAAGTAAATTCTAATTCAAGTCCTGATTCTTAGTGTTTGCTGATTTCCAAAGTATAAAGCTTGTACTGAAAATTTAATAATTGTTTTTCTCAAGCTGGCTTGAACTGGTGCCAGTATACTCCTGGATATGCTAACTTTCTTTAAGAACAAACATTGCAAGAAATATTGTGGGATAAGATAGCTTTTTAAAAGTTATATTGATAATTGACATGTTCTCTGTGTATATTTCTTTTTTGGTATAATTTTTAGCTCGAAAAAGCCATCACCATTTTGCAAGTGAAGCCGAAGAAGCTAAGGCATTGATTTATAATTACACCCCTGTTTTCACTGGGAATACATCTTTATTTCAGCAGTGTTATTTTTTTGATTGAATGTCCTTGGAAAATTTTGTAGAACCACAGTGATTTGTTTATGGAATCATTAAACTATTGTTATTCATGTCAACGACAATAAAGGAGCCAGATCATTTTTTTCTTGTTCTGTTATGTTATTCTGTTTTTTGGCTTTGTAAACTTTCTTTGGGTTTCCATTCAATGTGATGAGATCATACTTGACTGTACTGAATCTTTAGATGTAAAACACCATTACATTTAAAGAGATGGCAGTATTCTTCTTGCCTTTTGCAAATTAGGAAAAAAAAATAATATGGGTTATTGAAAATGTAGAAAAGTTTTTTTTCCTCTTATGAAGGCGAAATTCTGTAAAGTATCATGTGATTTAATCTTTTAATTTAATAATAATTCAAGCTTTAAATATAATTAGTCTTACTAAGAAGAAGAGTACTTTGTTGGCAAAAATCAAGTTTTCTGGTTTTCTTTTTTTTTTTATTTTTAATTTTGATACTTAAGCAAAATGGAAGTAAGTTTAAATTAGCCAAGTAAGTGCTTGACATATCATGGAAACCAATGATATTATCAAATTTTTTAGAGTGATTTTAGATGAGATACTTTGCATTTCATATAATACTTTTGACCAGATACCACATTTCCCACTGGTAAAGAAGGTGTAGAACTTAAAATTTAATAGTTTATAGATGACTTAGACTTTATTTTTTTGAAGCTAATAAGTATTTAAGGATCAATTTGAACTCAGGAATTTCTGGTGCTTTATCCACTGTGTCACTTAGCTATCCTGATGATTTTGGCTCATTTTTCCTTTAGAAAATTATTTTAATATTTTACATTTACAATTACATGTAAAATAATTTAAACATTTTTTTTTTCCAATTTTGAGTTCTAAATTGTCTTTTTCTCTTCCTTCTTCCCTAACAAGCAATCTGATATGTTATACATGTGTAGTCATGCAACCACATTTTCATGTCAGGATGATATAAACTTTTAAATAGAGCAGATGTGCCAGCACTCTGTCTAGGAAATCATGAGCCTGATTTTTCCTATCAATTTTCTATTAACATGTTATAGTCCAGCTAATAAAAAATTGAGTACTCATTTTCCTTCTTCTTCTTTTTTTATTTTTTTGCTGAAGCAATTGGGGTTAAGTGACTTTCCAGCATCACATAGCTAGGAAGTGTTAAGTATCAAATTTGAATTCAGGTCCTCCTGACTTTAGGGCTGGTGCTCTATACTCTGCGCTACCTAGCTGCTCCTTGAGTAGTCATTTTGATAGCAAACAAAAAAAAAGTTATTGCTGATTTCTTGAAATGTACCATCTTATCCTTTCATAAATTAAAACTAATGATTTAACTAGTTTTTTTTTTTATGGGAAGTATTTTTATGGGAAGAACAAAAATTTCATGAATTCAAGTTGTAGGGTTATAGATAGACTAGCTGAGGAGATCTTAATGTCCTTTTCCTATTTCTACTATTAAGGATAATTGTTGATTATAGCTTTTATATTTTGCTTCTGTTGAACCAATGTGATTAGGCTTCTAGATTATACTTTAATGTATTGCATTAGCAGATATGAAATGCCATTATGGAGAGGGCAAATTCTTCTTGCTTTCTGCAAATTAGCAAAAAATATGGGTTAACCAAAATTTTGAAAATGATTTTTACTCACATGAACAAAGGAGAAAAATCTATAAGATGTCACAGGTAATTTAATATCACCTGGATAGGATAATTCAAGCTTTAAACATAAATTAGTTTATCCTTAGTCTTATGGATGAATTATTAGTGCTTATCAATGTACATATAATAATAGATTCTAATGCAGAAGGTCAATTTCTGGCATGTCGCATTTGCCTTGAAGAACACTGGGTCAATCAAATGTTTTTATTGAGACAACTATAAACAATGTATCAAATCTTCCCTAAAGGAACAGATCATTTATCCTTTCTAAAAGAAATATGTTTCCAATCAAACATTTTAATTTATGCTGCTGCTAGTAGTTCTATTTTTTGAAGATATATGTGTGTGTGTATATACATATTAATGATAGTGATCTATTGAGTGTCTTAGAAAAATTTTAAAGTGGAGATATAGAATATCATTGAATTTCTTATAATAAAAAGCCCAAGAAAACACTCATTTAACTTATTATCTGGTTTCACTGCATAAGGGTCTGATCTGAAATGTAACTATTTGTGATTTAATATTTACATTCTCTATTTAAATTAAAGTTCTCCAAGCTTCTGTCAAGGTCTAAGTCTTGAAGTCCAGGTCTTCTTGATAAAATAGTAAGTTCCAGGATACATTAGTGTTTGTCACCACTGCTTGGGTCAATGAGATATTTTTGGGAGACCTACCTGATTGTCTTTTTTTTTTTTTTTTTTTAAACCATTCATGTATAACAGGATATTAAAAGCCTAAATGAATAAGTGAACTATGAACTCTTTGTATTATTTTTTTTTAAAGAGAAAAAGCAGGTGAGTGGGAATTGAGCAAACTGAAAAATATAACTAGCTCTGACACTAAATTGAGGTAATCATCAAATTTTTAACTTTCTTTGTTTTTCGTTCTCCCAAACTTATATGGTAATAAAGATTTCCTAACCTGTTTACCTTATGGAGAGGTTATGAATATCATTCTTTCTGCTTGGCTTAATACTGTCCTTCCACTAAGTCTCACCTCCTCCATGAAACTTTCCTTTAAGCATCTCAGATGACAGTGATCTCTCCCTCTCAACTAATTTTTTTCTGCCCCTCATTTAGCATTTACTAAGTGAGCCCTGTACCATTTTTTTGCTTTTTGAATTGGTTTGACATATACCCCCAATTTGCCTGTAAACTTGAGGATAGCTATCCTAGGTTATCATTTGAATCTTTTGTATGTTTAATACAATGTCACATAAAAAATATGTGGACTAACTATGTATTAAACACTTTTTCTCCAAGATGTAGAGCTATATTAGGTCAGATAGTGCCTGTTTAAAATCGCTTCCCAGTTTGTCTTGTAATACTATCATTAAGTTCCTGAATTGTTAGGATCTAGCTGCTAATGTTACATGGTATCTTATATGTAAGAATTGCCAGTATCTGAATTTCATTTCCTTTTTGTTTTAAGTAAAGTATTTTCTAGATGCTCTTACTTTTATCTCATTCTCTAAATAAAACCCTTCCTCCCAGTGAAGAAGTACAAGTAAGTAAAACAAATCAACACATTAAATGCAAGAAATTCCCATGAGGCTTCACTTTGTTAGTCCTCATAATCAGGAGGTTTTGTCAGGAGAGGATACTTTGTGGTAAAGAGTAGACATTGAAAAAGAAATTCTGAATGCAGAGCACTTGTTTGCAGCATGAAAGAAGAAACCATCAGTCTTAGGTTATAAGGAATAAAAGGGGATATCCTTGAGGATATCCTTGACAGAAATTTGAGAACTGCTAACTTGGTGTGCCTACAATATACATAGGTAATGTACCTTGAACATTCAAAGTTGTAAAAACTTTGCAACATAATATACATTGTGCACATGAAATGTAATAGTGATAGATTTGTAAGTAATACTTTTGCTTTAAAACAGTATTTTCTTTTAGTTTTATTTGGTAAATCTTCATTAATTGGAAATTAATGAATATGCAACATTGAAAATAAAAAGTGCCAAAGCTGTGTTTTTTTTTTAAGCCAATAATCCTTCCCAAATGTGAATACATTCATTAAACAGATATTTATTAAGAATCTTTGTGAGTAGTTTTGTGTTCAGTTCAGTGTGTGTGTGTGTGTGTGTGTGTGTGTGTGTGTGTGTGTGTGTGTGTGTGTGTGTGTGAATGTGTGAGAGAGGGAGAGAGAAAGAGAGAGAGATGAAATATATGACATCTCTTTTTTGAAGGAGTCTAGTTAGAGAAGTTGGACACCTAAGTTAAATAACAGTACAAGGCAAGGTAAATGTCAAAAAAAAAAAAAAAAAAAAAAAAAAAGAATAGATAATAAAGACAATAGGATTTCAGAGTCAGGAAGGTAACAGGCAAGCATTCATTGAGCACTAACTTTGTGTTTTTTGCCTGAAAGATAAATATATGGAAAAAGAATTACAGTCTCTCCCCTTAAGGAGCTTACATTCTAGTGGCAGAAGATAGCACAGAAAAGAGAGCTAAAAATCTGTGTGTGGGGAATATACGTACTGGGAAATGGTGGTATAAAGTCCAGAGAAAATCAGAAGCACAGGCATGAGAGGAATGAAGCAAGGCCATTCTGGGTCTACTCGCAAATGGTAACTCTGGAAGGAATACACTAGTGAGAAAGGGAAGCCAGCATTGTAGAAGGAACTTCAAGGGTGAGAAGGCAGCTGAGTCATGGTGGAATTAAAGCACTCTTGGGAGAGATCAAATAACAAGCAATTACGGAAGTGTCCTCAAGGAACCTACATTTAATATACCTCTGTAAGTATATATAGAAAAGAGAGAAAATTCCTGAGGTGAGGGAAACATTAGCAACTTGGGCAGATCAGGAAAGGCTTTATGTACAAAGTGATACTTGCATTGAATATCCAAGGGAACCAGGAATTCTACAAGGTAGAGGTGAGGAGAAAATGCTTTCCAGGCATGGAGGCTAGCCAGTGCAAAGGCATTGAAGCGGGAGATGAGAACCTGTCAGAAGGTCAGTTTGGTTGAACTATAAAGTGTGTGAAACAAAGTAATATGTAATAAGTTTAGGGAAATTAAGGGCCAGGCTATGAAGAGCTTCAAATATCCAATAGGAATTTGTATAAGATCCTAGGAGTGATAGGTTACCACTGAACTCTGTTAAGTAAGATGGACACATAGTCAGAGATACACTTTAAGAAAATCACTTTATTTTATTTTATTTTTCTCTCTATTTTTGGATGGCATTTTCCATCCAAAGTTTATTGGAATTGCTTTGGAACACTGAATTGCTGAGAAGAAGCAATAGTTGATCATCACATAATCTTGCTGTTGCTGTGTACAATGTTTTCTAGTTATACTTGTTTTATTCAGTATTAATTTATGTAAATCCAGACCTTTCTAAAATTAGCTTATTCATCATTTTTTATAGAATAATATTCTATTATTTTCATATACCATTATTTACTCACCATTCCCCAACTGATGAGCATCCACTCAGCTTCCAGTTTCTTGCCACTACATAAAGGGCTGCCACAAACATTTTTGTACATGTGGGTCCTTTCCCCTCTTTTATGATTTCCTTGGGCACAGAACCAAAAGTGGAATTGCTGGATTAAAGGGCATGGATAATTTTATAGCCCGTTGTGCAAGAACATCATTTTTACAGCTGGATGGAGGAAGGATTGGGAGTGGTGGGTGGGGTTGGATTTAAATGATGAAGGTCTGAACTAAAGAAGTAACTAGAAGGGAAGAGAATGGGATGAATATCAAAAGTGTTGTAGAGGTAGAAATGACCAGAAGATGAGGAATGAGAAGACTTATATTTGGTGGTTAGGAGGCCACTAGTTACCTGTGAGAAAGTTGTTACAATAGGATAATAAACCTAGAATCCAGACTGCAAATGTTCAAAGAGTGAATAGGCAATGAGGAAATGAAAGAAAGATAATTATTTGAAAAGTCTAGTTACAGGTAAATGGAGGAAGAAATATGGTAGCTATAGGGGCAAAACAATGTCAAGGTAAAGTTTCTTTCCTCAAAATATCTTTTCCATTCAAAATACATTTGTTGAGAACATTCTCTGTGTTAGATACTGACTTGGACCTAGGCATAGATGGAAAGTTAGTCATGTTTGCAGTTTTATTTCTTTTGACTTTTTAAAAAAATTATCAAGCTTATGTTTCCTTGATCAGTGGATTAGGTTAGGTTCAAAGGAAAAAAAAAAACAGCCAATAACTTCAATAATCTAGTGTTTGACAATTGAAAAGAACCTAGCTTTTGGGATAAGAACTCACTGTTTGACAAAAATTGTTGGGAAAATTGGAAATTAGTATGGCAGAAACTAGTCATTATCACACAGCACCATACACTAAGATCAGGTCAAAATGGGTTCATTACCCATAAAGAATGAGATTATAAATAAATTAGAGTAACATAGGATAGTTTTTACCTCTCAGACCTGTGGAAGAGGAAGGAATTTATGACCAAAGAAGAACTAGAGGTCATTATTGATCACAAAATAGAAAAATTTGGTTATATCAAATTTAAAAGTTTTTGTACAAACAAAACTAAGCAGACAAGATTAGAAGGGAAGTAATAAACTGGGAAAACATTTTTACAGTCAAAGGTTCTGATCAAAGCCTCATTTCCAAAATATATAGAGATAATTCTCTATTTTATTCTCTAATTTATAAGAAATCAAGCCAATCTCCAATTGATAAATGGTCAAAGGATATGAACAGACAATTCTCAGATGAAGAAATTAAAACTATTTCTAGCCATATGAAAAGATGCTCCAAGTCATTATTAATCAGAGAAATGCAAATTAAGACAACTCTGAGATACCACTACACACCTGTCAGATTGGCTAGAATGACAGGGAAAGATAATGTAGAATGTTGGAGGGGATGTGGGAAAATTGGGACCCTGATACATTGTTGGTGGAATTGTGAATACATCTAGCCATTCTAGAGAGCAATCTGGAATTATGCCCAAAAAGTTATCAAACTGTGCATACATACCCTTTGATCCAGCAATGTTACTACTGGGCTTATATCCCAAAGAGAACTTAAAGAAGGGAAAGGGACCTGCATGTGCAAGAATGTTTGTGGCAGCTCTTTTTGTAGTGGCAAGAAATTGGAGAGTGGCTGAATAAGTTGTGGTATATGAATGTTATGGAATATTATTGTTCTGTAAGAAATGACCAACAGAATGATTTCAGAAAGGCCTGGAGAGACTTACATGAACTGATGCTGAGTGAAATGAGCAGGACCAGGGGATCATTATATACTTCAGTAACAATACTGTATGATGATCAATTCTGATGGATGTGGCCTCTCCAGCAATGAGATGAACCAAATCAGTTCCAATAGAGCAGTAATGAACTGAACCAGCTATACCCAGTGAAAGAATTCTGGTCTATGAACCACTATATAGAATCCCCAATCCCTATATTTTTGTCTGCCTGCATTTTTAATTTCCTTCACAGGCTAATTTTACACTGTTTCAAAGTCCTATACTTTATGTGCAGCAAAATAACTGTTTGGACATGTATACATATATTGTATTTAACTTATACTTTAACATATTTAACACGTATTGGTCAACCTGCCATCTCGGGCAAGGGGTGGGGGGAAGGAGGGTAAAAGTTGAAACAAAAGGTTTTGCAATTGTCAATGCTGAAAAATTACCTATGCATAACATTTTTGTAAAAAAAAAAAAAAAAAGCTTATGTTTTCGTTTCCATTTCTCACCTCCACTGGAAAAAGACAAAATAAAACAAAATCCTAGTAACAAACTTGCATAGTCAAAGCACATTCCTTCATTGTCCATGTCTAAAAATCGATTTTTCACTCTGCACCTTGGATTTATCGTATCACTGTTAGAAGGCAGATACCACACTCTTACATTGGCCCTCTGGAATCATGGTTGCTCATTGCAAGAGTTTTTACATCCTTCAGAGTTGTTGTGTTTCATCATTAATCCTCTAGAATATTTATCATAGTTTTTGTAGCTTTCAATGCTGTTTGTTTTTACAGTATCAGATTATTGTATAAATCATTCTCTTGTTTTTGATTATTTCATTTTTCATGAGTTTGTAAATGTCCTCAAAATTGTTCATTTAAAAAATGTGATGTTTTATATATATATATATATATATATATATATATATATATATATATATAAAATGTATGTATACTTATATAATATAACTTGTTCTTTGGGTTTTGCTTACTTTATTCTGCCTCAGTTCATACAAGTGTTACACATGCCCCAAAGCCCATTGTTATTGGACTTTCCATCAATGCTCCATGCCTGCTTAAGATTTGGGGTGGAGTTAGTGAGAACTAGAGAGAGGAGAACTCTAGTCTTTAAGTATTGGTTCTATTTCGAGTCTCTTCAAGTCTCTTCAGGGTCTATAATTCTTCAGGTCCTTATGGCTTCCATTTTTGAAGCAGAAGATGGAAGATAACATACCCACTTCAGATTACTTAAGGAAAAGACTGAGAAGAAGCTGATATGAGTTGGTAATCTCCATTAGTCTAATATCCCCTCTACTAGAGACTCTAGAGATGACACTTTGGGAGACTTTCATTTGGCTGAGATCTGACACTATTTCTTTTGGTTGAATTGAATTATTTCTGTTAAAATGGGAGCAGTCCTTCATTTTGTATTGTTTGGTATATGTTCTATGTATACTTTCTCTGATTTCTGTTTTGTTAATGAATTGAATAAATTAGTTTCTTGTCTATCTTGTGTGTTCATTGTGGTATTGACATTTGGAATATAAAACTTGAGCCCTTCTCCCCATTAATGAAATAGTGAACAGATGTTACCTTGAATCAGAAAAATGTATCTCTTAAACTAATAATATTTCAGAGAGCAGATAAATACAATTCTCTGAAGAGAGCAGAGTGGTCAAACTTAGTTCCAGTATCCTCTTTCCTCTTTTGATAGGAAAGTCTCCTTTGGAAAAGGATGGGGAGAGAAAAAGATTAGAGATGTCTATATTACTTCCCTTGTAGGTATGATGACAGTTCTTGTTACATAAGTTCTTCCATGTCTTTTGGAATAGAACAATAGTATACCATTACAGTCATAGACTATAGGTTATTCAACCATTTCTCAATGGAGGCACATTTCTTTAGTTATCCTTTTTTGTTTTTCTTACAAAAAATCTGCTATAAAATCATTTTATAGCTAAAGGACTTTTTCTTTCTTTGATCTCTTTTAAGTATAAAGAGCTAGCAGGAAAATAGCTGGGCCAAAGGATATATAATTTTGTATATAATTCCAAATGGCTTTCCAGAACTATACCTATTTAAGTTAATCAATGGTGCATCTATATGTGTACTTTTTTTTTTTTCCTTTCCTTGTTTCTTTTTGGGGAAAATGAAGGGAAATGTTAACATTTTCTTCTGTAGCTACTACTCCTTGGTTCTAGTTCTGTCTTCTGGGATTAAACAGAATGTTCTAATCCCCTTTTCATATAACAGCCCTACAAGTATTTGAGGTTAGCTGGTATGATCTTTAGAATATTTCTTCAGGCTAAACAATGCCAATTCTGTACTCAACCACTCTCACTATCCTTTTTATTTTCTAGATGTACCTCAGTTGGCTAATGGCCTTTCTGAAATATGGTGCCTAGAACTAAAGCAAAGGGCAAGGGATCAATAGAGAAACAGATATGAAAGCTACAAGAAAGAGGAGATAGTGGAGGGTACAGAATCACAAGTCAAACTGTCCTATGATGTTTTCATAGCAGGTAAAGTGAGCTGTATATAGTAAGTGCTTTACATTTGTATAATTGTTCAGTTGTTGCTCCAAGGAAGATATGTTCACAGAAATGGTTTAAAGGGACCTATTAAAAAAATCCATTAGTAAAAATTAGATTGATTTGTCAAAGAATCCTATCTATGGCAAGGAGGGTTAGATAGATTTAAACTGGTCTAGAACTTCAAGTTCATTCCCACCCTCTTCTATGCCCCAAACACACTCTACAATAGTTTGAAATGAAATCTGAGTGAGTGAATTTACATATATATGTATATGTTATCACACTTTTAATGGGGTAGACTTAACCTGATTAGCTCTTCTGTAGAAGCCACTGCAAGTTAATTATTATTTGTGGCCTGGAGGAGTTGTGGAACTTCTTGCTTGCAGAGTTTCTGTAATTTATTCTGCTTTTTCCCAATCATGTCTAGTGAATAGAAGGTTATTGTTGAAAATGAGTAATTGTGCACATATGGCTTATTGGTTTTAGAATGGTGACCTGAGACTAGAGAATGAGATTAATCCACTCTTGATGGCTTAACATATTGGGTTTTTGTGTCATTTCTGGTATAACAGATGCATTTATACTTTAAGAATACTCTCATGTGGAAGAAGTGAAAAGAGAAAATCATTTTGATCTCCTTAGACATAGGAGCTTTTTAAAAATATTTGACATAAAACCTATAATGGCAAAATCCCTTTAAAGTAAAGAATTTCTTTGTTAAAAGTTACATTTTCATTATAAAGATGGTTTTTACATTAATGGGAGTTACACTGTAGTAGCATATAAGCAACACTAGGTGTCAGAAGAGAACCAATTTATAATTTAAAGTTTTTTTTATTCAATAGTTTAGAAATATTAATGTAATTTTTAATAGACTGTCAAAAATTTAAAAATATTTAATAGTACAGTTATTATAGAAGTTATTTTAATGCAAATTGGTTGCATAAAAATATATCAAGAAGTGCACTGGAAGGGAATAGTGGTACACACCAGTAATTCAAGATATAAGACTGGAGGATCTTTTGACCTCTAGAGTTCTGAGCTGCAGTAGTTTGGGGAAATTTTGTGTCTGAACTAATTTTGCAAATCAATATTGTGAAACTCGGGAGTCAGAGACCATTAGATTGACCAAGGAGAGATAAACTGGTCCAGGAAACAGTGCAGGTTAAAGCACCAGAGTCAGTCATTGGTAAGAGCAAGCCCTCCAGTAGTTCCTCACTCCAACCTGGATGACATAGGGAAACTTAATTAAAAAAATAAATAAGAATAAGACTGGATGTGTGTCCTCTAAGTTATAGAATCCTAAATTGCTTGATGCAGGTGTCCTATATCTCCTAACGGAACAGCTAAGATCAGGGCATTTCTTCTAGCAGGAAATGAGAAAGGAAAAAGATCAACTTTTTTCTTTTCTTTTCTTAATAATATTTTATTTTTTCCAATTACATGTAAAGACAATTTTTAACATTTCATTAAAAAAATTGATTTGTGTTCCAATTTTTTTTCTTTGCTCTTTTCTCCTTACTCACTAAAATAGTTATATATGTACTGACATGTAATACATATTTCCATTTTAAAGACCAACCTTTTCTAGGCCATGATGAGCTTTCCATCAATATTTCTCTTTCTCACTGAATGCTGGCAAAGGAAGACAATGTCAGCAAACTGTTAAACCTCCTCATCTCTGATAAAAACCAACTAACCAGCATAGATATGAATTAGTGTTTGGTCTGAACTACTATGAATATACAAAAAGGATTTCATGGACATCCGACTCAGTTTTAGAGTATTTCATTGAGTGGTGGAGATGGCAATTCTTATACAATCAAGTACCTGGACATTTCCAGTTGTATTTAAAGGAGAGGAACAAGTACATTCCAAGCATTCCAATGCAAAAGATCTAGAGATGGGAGAGAAAGTGTCCTATTTCCAGAATGCAAGATGGTCAGTTTGGCTAAACTACAGAGTATGAAATATACTAAAAAAGTAGCTTGGGGTCAAAGCTTGCTTAGAATAATGTCACTTGGCAGGATGACAATAATTCATTCAAGTAGGGTAGATAATTAAATAACCAATATATCCTTATTGAACAACTATTATCTGTTGAGAAAAAGACCATTCTATTTATTTATTTTTATTTTTGAAATGTTAAACTTTATGTTTTAAATTTTTATTTATATCTTTTAATGATTTCTTCATTTCCCAGTTTACTCCCATTTAGAGCATAGTTTTTACAGTAAAGAATAAAAAAAAGAGGAGAAAAAAAACTAGTTCATCAGAATTAGCCTACAAATCATGCATGACTGACAGCACTAATAATATTCCACATCCACAGTCCCTTATCTCTACAATGGGAAGGAGATACATTGTCATACCTTAAGTATAAGAATGATGTGTTTGAATGAAGTGAACTGTGAAAGCTGTCTCACAAGATGGAGACGGTATAAAAATTGAGTGAAGGTTGGCTGTGCCCCGAGCCAGGTTTCTTTCTCCAGAAATCATGTGGTTTACAAGGAGTGGGAACTTTTCTTTTTGAGGCTAAGTTGGGTCCATCTTGGCACTGACACTTCCATATAAGGTAGTTTATTAATCCTAAAGATATGATTGGGTTGAAAGTTTTTCCTCATTTATGACTTAGAATGTGAGGTCATTTGTCCTGGCCGATCAGGGCAAAAACCCAGCCTATGGGGAGTGTTAGCTCAAGCCCTTATATAATTCTTGCCTGTTAACTGGGCGTTACTACTCCTTTTATGGGTACTTGTTGGGAGGGAGACACTCTTTTTCATGAGATCATAATAAAATTCCTTTCTGTTTTTGCCTTGAGAAATATCCTTAATTTATTTGACTTATTTGAGCCAGTGGTCTTGTCCCACACATGTTGAAATCCGAAGTCAAATGATAAGATCCAGTTTTTCTTCTATCACACTTTATTATTTAATATTTTGTTTTCCCCAATTACATGTAAAACAATTTTAAACATTTGTTTTTTAAAAGTTTGAATTCCAGATTCTCTCTCTCCCTCTTCCTTTCCCATTCTTCCCACCCCATTGAGGAGGCACAAGAGAATATGCAAAACATTTCCATAAAAGCCAAGTTGTGAAAGAAAACATAACTCTCCTCCCCCTGCCAAAAAAAACAAAGCAAAACAAAACAACAATAACAAAAACCCCCAAAACCAAACCCTTAAGAAAAATTATGTAAAAAAAAAAGTATGCTTCACTCTGTATTCAGACACAATCAGTTCTTTCTCTAGATATGGATTTTTCTTTTTTTTTTTTTTTTGGATGTTAATGTAGATTTTTTTTAAAAATTAATTAATTAATTAATTTTTACAAAAATTTTATGCATAGGTAATTTTTAAGCATTGACAATTGTAAAACCTTTTGTTCCAACTTTTACCCTCCTTCCCCCCCACCCTTCTCCCAGATAGCAGGTTGACCAATACATGTTAAATATGTTAAAGTATAAGTTAAATACAATATATGTATACATGTCCAAATAGTTGTTTTGCTATACAAAAAGAATCGGATTTGAAACAGTGTACCATTAGCCTGTGAAGGAAATCAAAAATGTAGGCTGACAAAAATATAGGGATTGGAATTCTATGTAGTGGTTCATAATCATCTCCCAGAGTTCTTTCGTTGGGTGTAGCTGGTTTAATTCATTTCTGCTCTATTGGAACTGATTTGGTTCATCTCACTGTTGAAGATGGTCACATCCATCAGGATTGATCATCATATAGTATTGTTGTTGAAGTGTATAATGATCTGGTCCTGTTCATTTCACTCAGCATCAGTTCATGTAAGTCTTTCCAGGCCTTTCTGAAATCAATGGATAGTGTTTTTCATCATAAATCCTTCAGAGTAGCCTTAGTTTTATCACACATTTAAAATGTTTTGAAATGAAATATAAATTTTGTTAAACATTGGTTTTCTTTTAAAATGCAAGGGGCAGTGTTAGATACAGTCATTGATGATGACAAATTATTAAATTTTTCATAATTATCAAGACAATTTATGTAATGAATATACTAATAATTTAGATTTCTCAGAACTGCCTTTTCCAGTTTAGGAGTCAGAATCTTTCAGTGCAACTTGAAATGATCAATCAATTCTTGACAACACACTTCTATGTATGTTAAGCAACATGATTCAAAGATTGTTGAATATGTTCTTGTCACAGAACTCTGGTCCTGTTCCTCCACCACATAACAATCCCCATGATTTGAAACAACCACTTATAAACTGTTCTCACAGGTTTAGAGAACACGCATATTGTCCTGGATTCATGAGCCTTTCATGGGTCCTGAAACAGTTTTCCTTCTCATTTATGATCTATATATAAAATCTCTGCCTTTTTTGCAACAGGAAGAGGTCTTCTGCCTAGGAGAACTTCCAGTTTGCAAACTGTATTCCTCTCTGAAAGCAATTTATTAAATGCTATTTGATCTCTAAAACCTGTCTCTGCTTTTTGTGGCACCAGCTATCTATGGTTAGAGACCAAGACAGCGAAATTTGATTAACACTGATTATTCCGCCTGTCCTTTTATCTCAGTACTGAGTTCTTTAAGCATCAAGAATGCATGCAATTCTCCCTCTCTAAATTATTATGTTCATTCATAAAACTAATCTGAAATCAGAATTAATAAAACTATTTGTCTTTAATTTTTTCAAAAATTGATTTTCACAATAGATCATATCATCATTTTATCATCTTTTGATATAGAGAACATTCAACATAAAGCTAATTCACTTTGGGCCTCTTATGATTCTGAAGAAGAAGAACTAGCTAATTATAAAGATAGTATTGCCCATAAGCAAGCCTTTCTCTCCCTATCATTTATTAGTTTCCAACAAAATAGTGTGATCTTTCTTTCACATTTAAATATTTGACAATTATCATGTTCTCTCCATTTTTAATTTTTTTCTGCTCTAGCACAATTCAAATTTATTTAGTAATTCCTTATATACCATAGTTTATGGACCTCTAAGGGAGGACTCATGGCATAATGTTACTCTTTGGGGTGAAGAATTGACCTTCACCATCTTGGTCACTCTCATCAGGACTTATTACAGTTTGTCAATCTCCCTTTTAAAAAGTGGTATCCAGAACTGATCTTATGATCTTAAGATAGGGAATGTGAAGAAACAAAACTATCCCTCTTTGCAGGTGATATTATGATTTTCTTTAAGAATCAACTAAAAAAACTACTTGAAAGAAATAACTTTAGGACAATTGCACAACATAAAATAGATAAACATAAATCATCAGCAGTTTTATAAATTGTCAAGAAAATTCAGTAAGGAGATAGAAAAAGGAAGTCCATTTAAAATGCATACAATATTAAATATTTGGGAGTCTTCCTGTTAAGCCGAACCCAGGAGCTATATGAACACAATTACAAAACACTTTTTCCCCTCAGTAAATTCTACCCCTAATCATTAATATTATATCTGTATATATCTCTTATTTTCTAACCTTACTAATTCTTTTATTTTACATCTACCTATTGACTTGCCTTGCTGTTACTTAACCTCCTCCCATTCCCCTTCATCATAGATCCCTCCCTTAACTTCTTCCCCCACTTTCTTCCTCCTTCTTTATCCCATTCCTATTAAAATTTACATCTTATCCCACTCCTGTTAATCTAAACACTCTTCTGTATCCCACTTTATCCTATGTACTTTCCCTCCCCCTTTATCTCTTTTCCATTAACCTACACATCTTATTCTACTTCCACTGATTTACATACCTCTCTATACCCACCTTATCCTATTCCCTTCCCCCTAATTTCTTCATAACTTTTGGAGGATGTTACACCTTTCTTAGAATATAGTTCCTTTTTTAACTCATTTCTGATACAAATAGGTTTTTAGGATTACCATCAATTTTCTATTGAGTTCAGATTTGTTTGAAACAAAATCCTAAAAATCTGACAGTTCATTGAATGTCCATTTTTCCCCATTCAATATTATATTTTATTTTGTTGGATATATTTTTGGTCTCAGGCCTAATTCTTTTGATTGTTGATATATAGTATTCCAGGACCTGTGGTCTTGTTTTATAGCTTCTGATAAATCATTTGCAATTCTTTTTAAAGTTAAATGTGTGGAATTCTTCTAAAGATATTAGAAACCCCACCCCCTCCAAAAGGGAAAAAAGACAAAAAAGGGGAAAAATCCCAAGCAAACAGAAAACAACAACAAAAGGTAAAAGTACTCTGCTTTGATCAACATTCAGTTATCATAGTTCTCTCTTTGGATAGCATTTTCCATAACAAGTCTATTACAATTGCTGTAAAACATCTCTCTTTTTTTTTATTAATAGTTTTTATTTACCAGATATTTGCATATTTGCATGGGTAATTTTACAACATTGACAATTGCCAAACCTTTTGTTCCAATTTTTCCCCTCCTCCCTCCACCCCAGATGGTAGGTCAATCAATACATATTAAATATGTTAGAGTATAAATTAAATACCATATATGTATACATGACCAAACAGTTGTTTTGCTGAATAAAAAGAATCAGACTTTGAAATAATCATCTCATTTAAAAAATTTTATTTAATACTTTCTCACAGTTACATTTAAAATAATTTTTAACATTTTTAAAAACTTTTGATTTCCAAATTCTCTCCCTTATCCTCATTCCCAGTCCCTATTAAGAAACCGCATGTGAAATTAGGCAAAACATTTCCCAAAAAGCCATGTTGTGCAAGAAAATATAGATCTCCCACTAGAATAAAAAAAAAAACAACCCTCAAGAAAAATAAAATTAAAGAGAGAGAGAGAGAGAGAGAGAGAGAGAGAGAGAGAGAGAGAGAGAGAGAGAGAAGGAGAGAAAGAGAGAGAATGTGCTACAATCTCTATATATAGATAAAATCTGTTTGTTCTCTGGGTATGGATAAGATTTTTCATCATAAGTTCTTAAGAGTAGTCATGGATCATTGTACTGCTGAGAATATCAAAATCATTTATAGTTCATAATCCCAGAACATTGCTATTACTTTGTATACAATACAATTCACTTTTCTTGGAGGACTTCCTGGGTTTTTTTGAGAGCATCCTGCTCATCATTTCCCATAAAATAATATATTCTATGACAATCACACACCATAATTTATTCAGTCATTTCCCAATTGATAGACATCCCCTCAATTTCCAATTTTTGTCTGAGAAGAGAGATGTTACAAATATTTTTGCATATGTAGGTCCTTTTCCTTTTTTTTTTTTTTTTTTCCTTTTTAAATCTCTTTTAGTATTCATGCCTTATAGTTGAATTGTTCGGTCAAAGGTTACACATGAATTTATAGCACATTTGGGCATAGAGCATATCTTTTGATTATCAGCTCTTATTAATTTTTTTAAAAATAAATTTTCCCTATAAAAATTCCTTCTATGTTTAAAAAATAAGGCCTTATGTTGGAATCCAGCTCCTGTAGTGAGATGAGAGCATATTGGGGCCAGACAGAGAAGTCCTAATTATGGACTCTTTGAAGTTTATTGATCAGAGAGTCAAACATATATATATATATATATATATATATATATATATATATATACCTCAAATGCTCATAGGTTGATACAGAGTACACTCTTAAAATTCCTAAAGCCTAACACAGTCTATTATGATATAAGCAATTAAACCCCTTAAGCCCTAGATCTTGGTTACTTAGATAGTAAATAGTTGAAATACACATCAGAGTAAAGTTTGTTATACCATTATCTCAGGTATCTTTCTCCCAAATACTTTTAGTCTCCTCTTGGACATTCTTTCCTATCCTAAATTCAAAGGGTTAGCTTTTAATCCAAAGAGTAATGTTTGCATTTTGCTTCAGTTGCTAGATTATTAATTTATTATATTGACAAGCAGTCTCTGATATTTCAATAAGGGAGTTTTGGTGAACCAAGTTACTGTAAGACTCAAAACCTTGAATAGAGTCTTACACTCCTGACCCTCTTCAGCCTTATCAAAGAAACTTGCTTCAAAATTCTTTTTACAGTTACTATTGCTCACTGCATTTCCTCTCATTTATTCTATGTCTCTCTCCTTTCATGCTATTTGTCCTAAAAAGTGTTTTGCTACTGACTACTCCCTTCCCCAATATGCCCTCTATTTTATAATGCCCCCCCTCATATCCCATTCTTTTATATTCCTGAAGGGTAAGATAGATTTCTATATCCACATTGAATGTTATTTCCTCTTTGAGCCAATTTTGATGAGAAAATTCACTCACTCTCTCTTCTCCTGTTCCCCTTCACTATGAAAGTTTTTTCTTGCCTCTTTTTTATGGCAGATAACTTACAGAATTCAATTCTCCCTTTTCCTTTCTCCCACCACATTTCTTTCTCACCGAGTGTGCTGGTTCCTTCTCTGCGCCTCATCTCAGCAGATTCCCTCAATCTTCGAAGATTCAGATTTCTGACTCCCCAGGTTGTCTGAGAGGGGAATGTTCCTATGGTTCCAGCTGAGATTACCTCTGAACTCAGCTATCTCCAGGACTACTCATTGTGAGTCCCCATTACTCCCCAGCAGAACTATCCTAGAGGTGTTTATGCTTCACACTGGCCAACTTGCATCTTGGGGTTTTTCTTCCTATTTTCTTTCATTGTCCCAGGAGGAGCCCTATTCTGTACCAAATCTTAGTTTTTCACTGCCTTATGATGCCTCAAACCACAAGTTTATTTTGTTTGTTGGGGAAGTCTAGAGAGCTTGGGAATTTTCCAATTTATTCCACCATCTCCCATAATCCTCCCCCAGCCCATCAATGTATTTTAAGCCCCAAAGTGTACCTTGGCCAAGTAAATTAGTCTATAACACTTTCTTAGTCTACCAGTCAAATTATGTTTTTAGAAAAGTAAATGAGGTAAATTTGACATGATTTGTTGACATGTTGATTATATGTTAGAACATTTCTATTTATACCCTAATGTATAAAAATTTCCTCTAATGCTCTAAGAAAAATAGTAAAAGAATTTTACAACTCTATGGGGAACAATATTATATACTTTCCAGTTTCTGATAATGTTGTATACTGGTGTTTATTTGTTTTTGTTTTTTTTTAATGTAAACAGTATACTAAAAATTCATAACATTTTGAATGCCATTTTCATTTCAGTTAATGGAAGTAGTTCCAGGATACAGGCATTTTTAACTTTTGCTAATTAAATGTGATTGCCCTAAGCCAAATTGGATGCCTCTGAAATAGTTATTTTGTTTAAAAAACCTGGAATATATCACATATAAAGCCTCCTTTCATATGTAAATATTTTATCAATTAAAATAAATGTTATTTTTCTAAAATGATATTATGTTTGACCTCTAGATACTGGCAAAGGAATAACTAGCTGAAATAGCAGCTATCTAAACTGTTTAAAAGATGGTATTACAGTTTCCAATGTGGGAATTCCCTCTTCCCAACATGCAAATTTTAGCCCCTCTATAATATAGGAAACTTAGGAAGTTTCCTGAGGCACCAAAGGTTTCTTTGCTAGAATCCTGCAGTTAGGAAGAATGAATGGTGAGATTTGAAGTCGTTTTCTTTAGTTTAACTAGACCAAGAATTCTTACCCTCTATCTCCACATTGATTGTAGTATTTAAAAATAGTGGTTTAGAAAACCAGTAAGGATAGAATAAGATTATTTATGCTATTTTTTGCCATATGTTTTACACTTTCAGTGTAATGATTTCATTTTCAGAAAGAAAGGACATTATATTAATAAGAAATGAACCAGATGGTGATATGTAAATAGTATAATTAAATTATTGTGTTTGAGTTTCACAATCTTCTCTGCTGAGTATTTAAAAAATCTTTTAAAATAGTGTCAGGAATGACTGTGTTATTTTTCAGTGATATTTTAAGTTTTTCTGGTTGTAATTTGCTTGATGCTTTCCCCCCTTTATAGGCAAATATTTTTAAGTTCAGTTTTGTCAATTATGTTATAAAAATGAGTTAAAATAAGACAATGAAAATATGTTATTACAACACAATCTTAGGTTTTGTCATTTCTAATTTGGATCACTGGAATTCTTGGAATTTTATTAATTTACTGAATTATGTAATTTTTTTACACTTTTGAATCTAGACGATGGCTATGAATTATGATTGATGAATTCCCTTTTTCTCTGTAGATTTCATGAATGATTTGAAATGAATGCAATTTAAACTCTGTCTTGTATTTCATAATGGAAATGCAAACTTCATGATAATTTCAATTTTGCAACATTGTGTGACCTGGAATATTCATTTAAGCATCTTTGAGTCAAACATTTTCAATATACAACAAAAAATTCTAGATATCCTCAAGAAAAAATGTGATGTCACCCATTTAAACTCAGAATCATGGGTAAATTCTGAAAAATGTCTGAAAAAGTAGTCATTCAACCTTTGCTTGAATATTTCTAATGACAGGATCAAGAAACAGCTCGTTCTATTTTCATGCAACTTTAATTATTAAATTGTTCTTCATAATAAATTAAAATGAACTTCCCTGTAATTGCCACCAACTGTCTCCTAGTTCTGTCTTCTGTAAATAAGAATTAATCAACTTTGTTACACACCTACTGTGTGCTAGAAACTACACTAAGTGCTGATAATACAAAAAGAGGCAAAAGATTGTCTTTTCCTTAAGAAGCAAATAATAAATTGAAATAAAAATAACAATAAACTAATAACATATGTTGAAACATGACTTTTCCCTGTTTCATAAGATAACAAAGGGAACATTTGCAATATGGATTTGCATACTTCTTGCAAGTCTTTCCATTTATTGGATATTTCCAATCCTTTTGTGAATTCTCTGAGCTCCTTCCAATTTTTATATCAAAGAGAATACAAGAATCATAGATAAAGGGAAATTAATTTTCAATGTGGGACAGGAGAAAGTGCATTGGATTTGTAGTCAGAGGACCTAAGTTCAAATTCTTGTTCCACTTGTCTCTCTGTGATCATAAGCAAATCATTTTATCTCTCTGGGTTTCAGTTTTCCCAGCTGTAAAATGGGAACATTGTACTAAATTACCTGTTAACTTTCCTTCTTGATTTTCTTCAACCCCATCATTTTTTTGATAATGTCTTGTTATAGCCACAGTGCTGGGCTTGTAAAGGATGGACATTATATGAAATATATAAAGGGACCTTCAAAGTATGAAACCTTCAATTACTTTGTTACTTTTTATATGTTAGAGACTATGACAACTTAAAAATTAAAGTAGCAGTAATTAAAACATCTTTAGAATAGAAAAAAACGCCATTCTCAAAATATGACAAGCCAACTGGAAATAATGGATATAGTCTGTACTATATCTGGAGAAAGTTAGACCCTGGGTAGACCCCAGGGCTCAGAGTCATAGAAACCTGAGTTCAAATCTGAAATCAGACTCTGATCATGGACAATTTCCCTCAATTTCCTCAAGTATAAACTGGGATTAATAAAGTTAACTCCCAAACTGTTGTGAGGATCAACTGAGATAATATTTGTAGAGTTTTGAGCACAATTCTTGACACATAATTGGAGCTTAATAAATACTTTTTACCTTCCTTTTTTTTCTTTTTATGTGACAACCAGGTTCTGTTGTCTTAGATTTCTTTCTTATATGATCAATTTCAGAAAAATTAAAGGGAACTAGGAAGCTAATGCCTAAACACTGTTACTTCCATTTCTGTATTTAAAAATAAAATTTGTGGGGAAATTTTGACAAATAAAATAGTTAAGAAATTCCTAATAATTGGAAGTGGTTATGTACAATACAGGCTTATTCTTTTTTTCTTTTCTTCTGGGTTCAATTCAAGTGTAAAAACCTTTACACTTAAAAGGTCAGCAGAAAAGGTGTTTTCATCACTGCCCAGAATTGAGTAATCTTTACACACACACACACACACACACACACACACACACACACACACACACACACACACCCTCACTCATCTCACATTCTCACTTGTACCCCCTTACCTACATTCTCACTCACATACCCTACCCTATTGTTCTCACAAACCATTTTAACTTCCATTGCTTCTTAGACACACATCCAGATCATGCCCCACAAAGAAAAAAGGTCTTATGATGCACATATTTAGCTATTTTTAGGTTTTATTCTTTCACTATTTCTTGATGTATAATATAGGAAGGAGAGAAATATGGCTGCTTAGCATCATGGAACATGATGGAAATGATGTTCTAATATAGCATTAAAGAGAGCTATATTAAGACCCCTGATTTTTATTTTTAAATGAATCCTTTCATGTCCTTTGCTTAATGATGTATCCAATATGCAGCATCTGTCTCCTGGAAAAGTAGAATAGTTATCTGTGAGTATAGTGAATAGAGAGATAGGAAGTTACTGAGTTCAGATGTAAGCCTCAGACACTTACAAACTGTATGACCATGGGCAAGTCAATTAATCTTGTTTGCCTTAGTTTCCTCATTTGTAAAATGAGCTGGAAAAGGAAATGGCTAACCATTTGGGGATCTTTGCCAAAAAAATGGGGTCATGAAAAATCAGACATGACTAAAAATGACTCAACAATAACACTATTTTAAATGTTTGTAGGAATCCTGACTATTTCACAGTCTACTTTCTTTTAGGCTGCTTCTGACTTATTTCAAGCCATTGCTTCCTGGTTAATGCTGTTCTGCACAAATCGCAAAAGATTATAGGAAATAAACATTTGGAATATCCACTTTGCATGATTAAGCATTCAAAAGGATATGCCTTTGACACTCCCCTCCAATCTTCATTTATTTGGTTAATATTAAAATTCTCTCAGATGTCCATAAGCCATCTGTCTTTTCCTTCAGATTCATTGACCCCTGCTGTTATTAAGCAGCTGCTTAAAGAGTCATTTCACTTGATACCACTAAGTATGGCAATATGCTCATGTAGGAAAGCCTGTGTAATTTCTCAAAATTTCTGATCATGCTATTTGCTATATTACTGTGTTGGATTAGTATACCACAGGTGCAATTGCATGGTATCCGTGCAACCTCATTTCAATATTTAACATCTAAATGGTACATTTAATGGTCTTGATTAGCATAAAAATGATTTGGATTTTTTTTTTTTATTTTGAGTAGTCAGCCTCTTCCCCTCTGCCCCCTTTTTTTCCTGTTTATTAGTCTGAATTTGAGCATGCATCAAGTATATATAAGAAGAAGCTGAGCTTGACTTGTTTCCAGATCACTTTTCATAGTTTGATGACTTAAAGTTTTATTTTCTTTCCTTCAATTAAAAAAAGAAGAGGGGCAGCTAGGTGGCGCAGTGGATAGAGCACCAGCCCTGAATTCAGGAGGACCCGAGTTCAAATGTGATCTCAGACACTTAACACTTCCTAGCTGTGTGACCCTGGGCAAGTCACTTAACCCCAGCCTCAAAGGAAAAAAAAAAAGAAGAAGAAGAAAAACAAAACCCTTCTAATAAATATGTATAATCAAAGAAAACAAATTCTCATCCTGGCCATGTCAAAAAATGTATGTATTATTCTGTATATTGAGTCCATTATTTCTGTGTCAGAGAATAGGAAGCATGCTTTTTCATAATTTCTACATAATGGAATCATGTAAATCATTGCATTGATCAGAGAGCTTAGGTCTTTCATGGTTTCAAAGAGGAAGGAGGACAATCAAGGTCAAGATAAATGAGGGTTAAGGAAAGAGATTTAAAAATCAGGTCAAATGAACAATCACTTATTAATTACCTGGTAGACACTATTATAAACATTGGGGATAAAAAGAAAAGCAGGAAAGTCAGCCAAAATGACAGCAGTGGTATTATAGATCAGTATTGCTAGAAGTCTAGGCTGAGGCATTTGCTGTACCATCTAGTATGGTTATCTGCACAGTCTACCAAATTTTTTGCTTCTATACCTGGCTGCTGTTGATACTTTTGCTGTCACTTGGCTCCAAGAGCAAATAACATACATACTCAATAGGGATATAGAAATCTATCTTATCCTGCAGGAAAATAGGAGGGAAATGGATGGGGGAGGGAAAGGGAGAAGGTGATAAAACAGAGGGCATATTGGGGGAGGGAATGGTCAATACCAAAACACTTTTGAGGAGGGATAGAGTGAAAGGAGAGAACAAAGGGGCGGGGGGGGGGGGGGGGGGGAAATACAGTTAGCAATAGTAATTATAAAAAGAATTTTGAATCAATTTCTAAAATAAATAAGTCATACACTAATTGACAAATGATTTAATGATATGGTTAATGATATAACCAAAAGGTTATAAATTCATGCATATTTTTTGACTTAGAAATACCAATATTTGGAATGAATACTAAAAGAGAATTTTTTAAAAAAGAAAAATTATCTATATGTACAAAACTTATTCATAATGGTTCTCTTCTCAGGGAAATAAAAAAAGAAAAGGAAATTGAGGGGATGCCTGTCAATTGGCGAATGGCTCAATAATGGGGAACGGACCACTAATACAATCAGAAGTCCAAGTATGAATGCAAGAAAAATGTTTCTTTCTTATGAGAAAGTTGGCTCATAGTTTAAGAGAGACACATACACAAGCCAGGAACAGTGTCTTTTTATGCCCTAATTTAAGCTCTACTCAACCCTAAACTCCTGGCTCCTTTTCCCATTGCCTGGGCTTTGCAGCTCATACACATAGTTTTCAAGAATGCATAGCAGTTTTCTTCCTGGAGATGAAGAACAAAGAAGTTTTGAAAACTATGAGGTAAGAAAGCCTGAGCTATCAAATGCTTACAGGGCAAAGTGTTCCTTCAAGCAAAGCAGATACCCAAGGGGCCTGGTCTGCACAGCTGACTGTAACTGAGACAAGGCCTCCTGTCCCTTAACCCCTGAGGAAACTTTATCTCAATAACAAATCTCTCCCTCTAGACAAAGCAAACAATCAACATATATTAAACACCTATTACTTTCCATGTATTGTGTTGTGATTAGAATACAAATACAATAAATACAATGCTCACAAAGCATTTGCACTCTAACTCCAACTCCAAATTGCTTTCGCATCTCTTACATCTGTTCCTCCTCTCAAGCCTGCCAAGCTTTCCCTCTTAAGATCCACCTCTTAGAACCACTAGCTTCAGTCATGGGTAAACTCAAATATTATCATCTTCTTTTCTAGGTTTTCTGGATACCACTTTCTGCTGGTTCTCCTCCTACCTAATTGCTTCTTTTCAGTCTCCTTTGCTGTATCCTAATCTAGATCACCCCTCATCAAGTACTATTCAATCCAGTGACATTAGTTTTCTGGCTTTTCCATAAAAAAGATACTCTATCCCTTGGCTCTGGGCATTTTCTTTCTTCTTTTTTTTAGGTGCTCTTTAAAATAATAATAATAATAATAAATTTTTTTACAAAAATTTTATGCATAGGTAATTTTTCAGCTTTGACAATTGTAAAACCTTTTTTTCCAACTTTTACCCTCCTTCCCCCCACCCCTTCCCCCAAATGGCAGTTTGACCAGTACATGCTAAATATGTTAAAGTATAAATTAAATACAATATATGTATACATGTCCAAACAGTTATTTTGCTGTACAAAAAGAATCGGTCTTTGAAATAGTGTACAATTAAGAAGGAAAAGGAAATCAAAAATGCAGGCAGACAAAATTAGAGGGACTGGGAATTCCATCTAGTACTTCATAGTCATCTCCCAGAGTTCTTTCACTGGGTGTAGTTGGTTCAGTTCATTACTGATTTATTGGAACTGATTGAACTGATTTGGTTCATCTCATTGTTGAAGAGGGCCACATCCATCAGAATTGATCATCATATAGTATTGTTGTTGAAGTATATAATGATCTTCTGGTCCTGCTCATTTCACTCAGCATCAGCTCATGTAAGTCTCTTCAGACCTTTCTGAAATCATCCTGCTGGTCATTTCTTATAGAACAATAATATTCCATAATTTTCATATACCACAATTTATTCAGCTATTCTCCAATTGATGGGCATCCACTCAGTTTTCAGTTTCTTGCTGGGCATTTTCTTTAGCTGTTTCCCATCCTTAGAAGCTTTTCCTTCCCATCTTACTTTAAGTTTTAACTAAAATCCCATCTTCTTCTGGAAGCCTTTTCACCTCCTCTTAATTCTAATTGATGGGCATGTGAAACTGTGTTCCCTTTTGATCTATAAAATTAACACTCTGAAATTCTGTCCCCTTTTTGATTCCTGATCCTCCCAGGCTCATGGAGTCTGTGAGAGCTTCTCAGGCTGAAAAGCCTTCAAAGTAATTTCAATTGGGAGATCATAGTCTGATCAGTTCAAACTGCCCCCAGCACCCCCCCCCCCACTTTCTATCCCCCACCAAGATCTACTTACAAAATAGATTTTTCTCTCTCTCATTTTTTTTTTTTTTTTGGCAGAATGTCCAAAGTCTGCCAGGACTTCTGCCCACTGGGGAGAAACCCTCTTCTCAGCAGAAAAAAACTTTTGTTATTTCCCTAATAGAACTTTGCCCCTGAAGAAGTCAGTTTTTCCTAGCAAAGTTGACTTCTCATCCAACAATAAACTTCCATTTTTGCCACTTAAAACTCTTTGGGTTGGTGAATTCTTTCACAAAAGACCTGCCCTGACCAAAAAGGGATTTCCACAACTCTCTGACTGCTGCTAGAAACCCCATCATAATGACTTTCTTCTGTTATTTCCTATTTATCCCAGCATAATTTGCTTTGTATATATTTGTATGCATGTTGCTTCTTCCTTTAGATTATTAGCTTCTTGAGAATAGGGACTGTCTTTTTTGACTGATTGAAAATGAGCTTCCAGTTCCCAAAGTTGTAGGTGTCTCCCACCCAAATCACTTCTGTTTACTTTGCATATACCCTATACAAAGTTGACTTGGGACCACTTACTACAGACATCATCAATGATATCAGGATTTTAGAATTCAGTGTTTACTTGCAGAGTGGAAATTTCACCACCAGAACACAACTTGTTTACATTTCTCTCTTGCTTACATTGCCACCACTCTGACAACAGACCATATCATCTCAAACTTACACTATTACAGTAGTGTGTGGTACAGAAATGGTGAGGGGTCACCATTTAATAAAAAAGCTGGAGAGAGCTCTAGAGAAAAGCAAAGTTTCTCTCGAGAAGGGCGTCCCACCCTTCGATCAGACAATCAAAGAGAGGAAGCGCCTCCTGTGGGCAGGACAGCCCCTTTAATCCCTAACGCAAAACACCCTCCCACCACTGACCCTCATCCTCATTGGCTGAGTCTTACATTCTTAACTCGAGATCTGCCCATGAAATTGAACTTGACCAATAAGTACGTAGTTGCCCATATTTGGCTGAAATAGGGAGGAGATATCATGGGAGGGGAACGCAATTATGCCCTTGACTCGATGTTCAGAGTCCTTCAGGCCTACTCAAACACTGAAGTAGATGACGCTTTACTCGATTTTCACAACTGTCTTGAAAGATCTCACCTCATCTCATTCAGTAGCCTTGTTGATTGGTCTCCCTATCTCAACTTTCTCTAAAACAATTTATCCTCCATTCTGATGTCAAAATAATCATTTTAAATTAAAGATCTGACTATATCACTCTTTATTCAATCAGCTACAATTTATATTCCCTATGATTTATAAAATCAGATCTAAAGCAGGGAGTGACCTGCTACAGAGGACCTGGGATCTTTAATTACCTCATCAATGTGATATCATGACATGCAAGTGGATTGAATTTAAGTGAGGGAGGGCTGTGCAGTCACCCCATTACAAGCTAGGCCAAGACAAGAAATTAGAAACTGAGTGGATGCCCACCAGGGAATGGCTGGATAAGTTATGGTACGTGAATGCTATGGAATATTATTGTCTATAAGAAATGACCAGCAGGATGAATGCAGAGAGGTCTGGAGAGACTTACATGAACTGATGCTGAGTGAAATGAGCAGAACCAGGAAATCTATTTCAGTGTGTGTATCGAATGTCTCTTGCTGAACACTGAATAACCATCTTTATTCTGTGAGATATATCATTGCTCAAATTATTATTGGGGAACTTCTAACTAAAAAATGAACATATAATGATTCATAAATACTTAACAATACTTTAAGCTTATAAATTATTCTTTTAAGGGAAGTTATAATGGGTTATATGCCAGTTCTAGGCCTAATAGGCCTTTCTTGACCATAAAGATACATGTAAGAAAGTGAAAACAAGAGAAGAGTAAAAAAGAAACATAGAGGTGGAGCAAAAGGAGAGAGAAAGATTGTGTGTGTCTAACTAGCTAGATGATAGAATGATGTAGAGAGTGCTTTGTGTCTCTCTCTCTCTCTCTCTCTCTCTCTCTCTCTCCTCTCTTATGCCCCTTTCTCCCTCCCTCTCTCCTTCTCTCTTCCCCCCCCCCCCCCTCTACCTCTTAGGAGTAGGTTAGGGCTGTTTTGTTTTGCCCATGTAGATTATTATATGTCCACATGTATCTATTTAGATGAGACTTAGAGAGAGGCAAAACCAGATATTTCTAGACTTTTCTTTCTCTGTACCCTTTTTGAAGGTGATTGATTCCTGCCAGAAAGGTAAGCAGGAGATTGGGAGGCTGGCTATTCTGCTCTCCTCAGAGGAATAATCTTACTGGAATTATGTCTCTTTATCCCTTTAAATATTGTTAGTCTAACAGAAGTAATTTTTAGGCCTAAATTATATTCTTGATTGCTTAATGAGAAAGGAGGGTCCCAAGCTATATATTCAAAACTTGACACCTTTACTACCAATTGTCAATTCCACAGTGAACACACATAGAAAACAGCAAAGACATAGACATAGTGAACAGAAATCAGAAAGTGTGCATATGAGACAACATTCCAGACTATACACATAGAGTAAAGGAACTTTCCCTTTTGGAGAGAGAGAGAGAGAGAGAGAGAGAGAGAGAGAGAGAGAGAGAGAGAGAGAGAGAGAGAGAGAGAGAGAGAGAGAGAGACACAGAGACACAGAGACACAGAGAGAGACAGACAGACAGACAGAGAAGGGAGGGAGGGAGGGAGGGAGGGAGAGAGAGAGAGAGAGAGACAGAGAGAGAGAGACAGAGACAGAGACAGAAACAGAGAGAAACAGAGAGACAGAGACAGAGACACAGAGAGAGAGAGACAGAGACAGAGAAAGAGACAGACAGACAGACAGACAGAGAAGGGAGGGAGGGAGAGAGAGAGAGAGAGAGAGAGAGAGAGAGAGAGAGAGAGAGAGAGAGAGAGAGAGAGAGAGAGAAACAGAGAGAGAAACAGAGAGAGACAGAGAGACAGAGAGAGAGACAATCCCATATTTCCCAAGTCTCTGTATATATAAAACTGGCAATAGAGACATAATTAAAGAGCCAGGCTGTACATGTTGACTTCTTCTCAAATTCTTCCTTTCCCTTCAGGTTGAAGAGAGTTCTGTGTCTTCTCTCTCAAAACTAGAAGCTGGAAGATCAGTACATCTTCTCACCAACTCTCAGCATCTCTGCTGCTAGTGGAAGCAGGGAGATTGAGCAATCAATCTCTTCCAAAGAAAAATGAGACCGATATCAATGGACTTTAGGCTTCAGTTACATATTATACACATATACATGTATATGCATGTGTATATATATATAGGTAAATTTGCACTTTTACTTAACTCTAGGTCATACAAGAGCCAGATTGGAAAGAACAGTTGAAAACCACTTACTTTTCCCTTATACTTGGTCAGAGGCCATGATCCCAAGAAATATCTCCCTTATCTAGAGTAGAATGTTCCCTGAGGTACCGTTCTTTTTGCATGAGGCATTCTGTGATGTCCCTGATGCATTCATTCTCTTCTTTCTAGGAGATCTTATTTAAAAGACCTTATAGCATCTCCTTTCCATTGGTGGAATTTAAGTCCTCTCCCCCCACCCTAGCACTCTCACCCCCAGTGTTCTCCTCTCTAACACTTTCCTACTCTCATATAGACTAATCATCCAAAATAAGTTCTCTTTGAAGGTTAAGAATTATTAATATGTGTATTAACATTATATAGGTCACCTGTGCATTTTGTAGCATCCTTTACTCTCCTTTCTATTGCTTTGCCACCAAGAACTATGGAAATGGAAGGGTCTACACACAAGTTAGAAGCATTCTGAATTTCTGTTTTTTTCATGGGTGGCAATGGCCAAAGAATTCATCATCTAGTATACAATCTATAGGTGACAGGCCTTTCTTTAATTAGCTACAATGGTACTTAGAAAACAGATTAAATCTACTGGGTATATACTGAAAAATAAATATACACATATATATGAATTATCTTATTCTGTATATTTACTGTAGCGGGGAGTTAGGGAATTTACTCACTGAGAATCACCACAAACCAAAGGAATCGTGAATCTCCCTTTCCCAATATAAAAATTTTATTTTGATTTAGAGTAAAACATTTTCTTTTTTTTAGAAAATAACTGTAAAATATTGTAAAGAAATATTTATCATTTCTTTTTAAACTTTTCTTTCAGTTCAAATAAAGATATTTTCCTAATTTTCATCTTTACCAATCTCTCTCATTTTATTGTTATTTAGCATATACAAAAATTGCATTCAGATTTCAAATAAAAATACTTAGGAAAAAAGCACAACCTATTAGCTATTTGATATTTAACCATTTTGAAATTTAATTTTGAAATTCTGATATTTCAGAAGATCTTTTGAAAGTCAGTTTTCAGAGGCTCTAGATAAAACATTTATCCTCTTAGATTCCTTTCAGCTGCAAATCATATGAGTCACTGTCTAGAGTTTGGATTTTTGGACCTTGGATTTTATTAGTATAGTTATTATGGTGGTAAAAAATACTAACTTGATTTCTTGGTTTCTTGAAACCTAAAACATGAAGAAATCATATGTTTATGTTGGATTCAAGAAGCCTAGATTGCAGTTCTTTCTTGAATATCACCCTTTTGTTCCTTGTTCTTCTTATCTTTAAAATGGAGGAGGTGAAACTATATCTCTGCAGAGCTTTTATGAGGAAAACTTTGTAAATTTTAAAATCCTTTATAAATATAAAATATTATTATTACTACTAATTTATGATTATTACTAATAACATAAAAAACAAAGTAATAATAGTGAATAAGAGAGCTAGTGCATGCTATCAATAAGACCAAGGTTCAAATCTCACCTGTAATACATAGTCACTTGAGGCACTTTTACTGCCTTAGAGAATAGCACTACTCTCTATGATCACAAGATTGAGAGCAATTGCTAATCTGCATTGGTAGATGGGAATTAGGGGGTTTCCTCACTGAGAATCCCTACAATCCCCACAAACAAAAGGAATCATGGATCTCCTTTTCCCAATATATAAAACTTATTTTGAGGCTGGGTCCTTTTTAGAAAATACCCAGGGTGGTGAAAAACATCAAAATACAAATCATTCTTCTGTTATTTAAGTAGTTGACTATGGGTTGTGTTCAATTTCTGCCCCAAACATTTTCCATTCATCTAGCAACAACAGCAACAATGCATGTGTGAACATATTGAAAACAGCAGCAGCCACTTTCTAGTTCAATGTAGGTTTTATTCATAGTTGAAAAGAATAATTCTGTTATTCTAACTTACTGTTCCATTGTACCCAGAATCAACGGGTCCATAGAAACATAAAAATATGTACATAGTATTTCCATACATAGCATTTTCTGGTCATATTTGAATGTGAGTATAATATGCATGGTATTAAACACATACATATATACACACATACACACACAGATAAAAAGGAAACTGTACAATTCTAGATGAGTTTACAAGAGAAAACAAGATAATTATTTTCCATAGCCCATCAATAGTCACATAAAAGTGCTCCAGAAATGAATCAATATGACTTTTCCAATTCTTAGAGAACTACCATAAGTCTCAATCCACACTAAAAAAGGAGATTCATCATAGTCTTACTATGTGATGGTTAAAGAACTATGGAAATCCAGAGCTGTATTCAACATCCTCCAACATATTTTTAATGAAACTTGACAAGTACCACTATCAGAATAGCAAAAACATTTTTGTCAGGCGTCATATAAGATAAGGCAGTTTCTAAATATCAATAGACTTGCTGGAATTTATGCTGGTTTAACCTGAGGAACTTAAAAACTGGCAGAAACAAAGGAAATATTCTTATTATTATGATCTTTGATTATTAGATCTTCATTTAAAAATAGAGTCAAATGGACATTTGTTATGAGATTCTGTTTTTGTTGTTTTTTTTTTTTTTTTCCATAGGGGAGGGGGACAGGAGGGAAAGCGATATAAATAAATGCTTACTAATAGAAAAAAATAAAAAGAAATTCAAAAAGTAAACAATAGTCAAGCACTTTCAGGTCTTTTCCATAAGATGGCAGAGCTGTGCAGCAAGGAAACCTTCATTCTATCTAAGGTCACCAATATACTGTTATAGCAAGGTTCAGCTCTTTTTAGAGAATGTCTCAGTCCCCATTTCAATAATGTATTGTTCACAATGGCCTAATCAACAAAAACTAAAGAACATACAAAATTGGGTGAGGTTGGTGAGCTCCCAATTCCAATAACTGCATAGGACTGGAATGAAATTAATTCCAAGTAACATTAATTAGTTCCCTTTTCTTATTTTCTCTCATTTTTATTTGACTTGTGATTTTTATTTGAATACATATAACCTTGACTAGCTCTTGCCTCACCTGTAATCCTCATTCCCTAATTACATATTAGTGTTTGGTTCTTTAGCAAGAGCTTCAAAAACATTGGAGTTGTGAAGAATGGACCTAATGCATTGGTTAGATTTCATTTCCTTCCTTCCTCTTTTCCTTCTTCTCTCCATTCCTCCCTTCTTTCCTCCATGCCTTCTTTTTCTTTTTCTCTTCCTTCCTTCCTTTCTTTCTTTCTTTCTTTCTTTCTTTCTTTCTTTCTTTCTTTCTTTCTTTCTTTCTTTCTTTCTTTCTTTCTTTCTTTCTTTCTTTCTTTCTTTCTTTCTTTCTTTCTTTCTTTCTTTCTTTCTTTCTTTCTTTCTTTCTTTCTTTCTTTCTTTCTTTTCTTCTTCCTCCCCCTCCCTCCCTCCCTCCCTCCATTCCTTCCTTCCTTCCTTCCTTCATTCCTTTCTTTCCTTCCAGTCTCCTTCCCTCCCTCCCTCCCTTTTCCTTTCTCTTCCTTCCTTTTTCTTCTTTCCTTTCCCACCTTATTGTTGAATTTAGTGCAGACACTTAAGCATTTTAGCCTATTAAAACTCAGAAATCCCAAGCTCTAGGCCTGTTAACCTTATCTACTCCTCAGCAGAAGTCAGAGATGTGTACCATCAGACTCTCCTATCTTTATACTTAGAAGGTGCTTTTGCTTTCTTCCTACCCCATCCTTCAGTAACTTATTTCATAGTCTCATTTAAATACCACTCCTTACAAAACTTTCGCTATCCTCCTTAATACAAGCATCATCCCTCTCAGATTGCCTCCCATTTATTTTGTGTATCTTATATATACATAAGTACTAACATGTTGTCCCTCTTAATTAGAATGCAATCTCACTGAGGGTAGGAACTCTCTTTTCCCCTTTTTTTCTTTTCTTCTAATTTTAGATCCCTAGATTTTAGTACAGATGTTGTAGAATATTGACACATAATAACTATTTATTAAATGCATGTTTACTTGTTGCTCATTGTTACTTATTGTGCATATTGTTTGAAAGCTAGAATAAGCAACTCCTAGAAAATGACTAGAACTTCTGTTGTATAGGGACAAAGAATAAGTTGGGATGTGAGCTCTCTGTTCTCATAAAGTTGTTAAGGTTTAGGACTTGGTTTTGGAGCCAATGTTCAAATACCAATTCTTCTTACTGGTATTTCAGGTATTTCTGATCTTTTCCATGAGATGGCAGGGTTGATATATCTCTGCAGCTGTGACAGCAGACAAATCTTTCAATGATCATTTTAACTGTACCTTACTATATGGTGTCTTATATACATACAAATATCACTGTTGATTTGTAACTCCCTTTAAGTAATTAATGGCAGATAAGCCATAAAATAGAACTGTTTTCCATGGGTGAGGAGTTATTTGTCTTTTACACTTAGATAAATGTGACAGTTTTAATTTCATAATAAACATCATATAACATAATTGGTTCCTTTCAATCATGACAAACTTTCCATTTGCCAAGTGATCCTAGGGAACAAATGAAAAAGAAATCAAGTATATTTTATTTACAGGGAATATGAAATGAGAGGGTTATGACACTTCTCAAAACCAAAGCAAATCCCCAGCATTGTTCTCTGAAAAAAGCTCTCCATGCCTTCTCCTCCTTTGAGGAAATCTCTGTGACATACATTTACCTGCTATGTAAGTAATCAAAGCATAGCTATGCTAAATTGTTGGGATCAGTTTTTATCTAGGAGGTTACTCAAGTGAAAGGTGACAGAGAACTGTCTAGTATCAGATTTCAATATTTGAAAATCAATTCCTCCTTCTAAGAACTGTGTCTCAGCTTGTGTAGCTATGGTAAACTCTCAGCTATTTGGAACTCTTAGGAAATAAGCTGATTTAGACAGAGCAATGCAACTAGATTTGACAGCTGGTGATCTATCCCTCCAAGCTCAAAACTTTTGCAAGCAAATTATAACTCTTTGAATGAAATATTTAAAAAATATGTAACATATACCCGTGGCTCTTGGGACAGAGAATTCTTTCCTCTTCTTCAAATCTGGAACTCTGATTTCATCAGTGAAAGTTCCCACTGGGAAAACTTCCTTCATTAATGCAAATTGTGAGACATCTAATACTCTCAGAACTACCTGGGAAAAGTGAGAAGTTACTTCACTTGCTCATGGTTACACAACCAACATGTTTCAGAGACAGGATTTAAACTCAAATCTTCTGGACTCCAGGGTTGGTCTACTTCCTGCCCCTTACTGTTAAATAAAGGATGCCAGACATAGCAAATGAATAAATCTTTTCCTCAAGACTCAGGGTCATTGTTATCAATATCACTTATTGTGTCCATTGGAGTCTATAGCGTTATTTGCCTCTCTAGAACTGTTTGTAAATCAACGAGAGAGGTAGCATAAAGAAATGCTTGCCTTGGAGTGAAGTAGGTCTGCTTACAAATTGTGAGACCATAGGCAAGTCAACTAGACTTCTCTGAATCTTATTTTCCTTATGTATAAAACAGGAACATTAGAATATTAAATATTTTACAGGGTTATTTTGTGTCTAAAATGGTATAATGCATAGGAAGCTCTTCACAAATTTTAGGGCTTTGTGTCTGCTTTTTAATAATTGCTTTGTTTCTTTTCTTATAGTTACTTCTATATAGTCTCCTAAATCTTTGATTTTGGTTTTTCAAAATGCTTGGAGTTAGATATTAGATACTCAAGCTTGTCAGAATATAGTGAAAAATGGAAGTAAACAGAGGATGGGAAGATACAAATATATCACCAAATTTTTTTCACCACTTTTCTACAATGGGAGGATATCCATGGCATCTTCTAGACTCACATCTGGGAATTCTCATCCGCACATTCCTAAGCAAAAAATGAGACTGTATCCCATTATTCTTTTCCAGACACCTTGCAGCAAGAATTGATGAAGATATTAATCCTTTTCACCTTTGTTTTTTCTCCCAATCCCCCTAAGATCCTGAAAGTATTTTGAAATGTTAGCTGGTAAATTCCCATTGAGTTATGTAGCAATTTCATTTTTCAACCTTTGCTTTAGAAGAATGAATGTATATTCATTCAACAGGAATCTCGGTTACTAATAATGCTCAGTGCTTCTAGCATCTCTCAAATGGAATCTTAGATTTCCCCAAGAGGTAGGAATTATTATGCTGTACCATGTTTCACTTAAAGATTCTGCATTGGGAGATTCAGGCAGAATAAAATCAAGGATGCTGATGGACCCTGAATGAAATGAAGGTAAAAAAAATGAAACACAATTCTGGAGTTCAACCTGTCAGCTGCATTGCTATAACCATGAAACTCGTGACCCTTTCTGATATGTATTAATGGGACATGTGAATGTCAACTTTTAAACTAAGCCTTTGTAAATCTAATAGCACAAAGAGACTTTCATAGTTTACCCAATAGATTTCAGTTTCTGGGGAATAATTAGATGCTTTGGTTCCCCCATATAAAGCTTCTCTCTTTTTCCATATATCCATAGTCAATCCAAAATAACTAACTGAAGTGTTCATACTAGTTGTTATTAATCTTACCATTATCAATAAAAAACAAAACAAAACAAAACAACTAAAACTTTGGTGTCCTGAGATTTAGGTTGTGTTGCCAAAAACAGGTAAGGGTCAGAGTTTTGCTTATGTCCTAAAGAATCAATGCCATTTTAAATTATCTTTGACAGTATGCTCTAGGGGGAAGGTTACTGGACCAAGAGCTAAGTTGGGTTATTGGGTGAGTCTGCTTTTAACTGGTAAAGGCATTTTAACTTTTCTATACCTTAATTTTTTTTACTTGTAAATTGGGGATGATAATCTTTGCTTACTTTCACCCTTAGTGAGAAGTTAAAAGTTTAAATTCAATAATTTATGAGAAAACTTTTTGATAATAATAATGCAAAGCATTATTATTATTATTATTATTTTGTCTGATAACAGATAAAGTAAATATAGACATTCATTTCTTTAACATCATAAAAAAATTGTCAACATGGCTTCAAAAGACCTATTAAAACTTTCGAGGGGAAGTGTAACATAATAATAGATAGAGTGCTATCCTCATAGTGAGGAAGACCTGATTTCAAGTTTTTCCTTCAACAAATACTGGCTGTGGTTCCAGGCAAGTCATTTAACTGTTGGTGCCCCAAGCAATGCTATAAGATTGTAAGAACCAGAGAGCATACTGACTTACATTTGGTGCAATGAGTTTCCTTATTGGAAGTTCCCTATATCAAGGAAATCAAGGTATGGGCCAAATAGTCCAGATAAATGAACTAAGAATGAGACAAGTTTTCTCTTTCTTCCCTCCCTCCTTCCTTCCCTCCTTCCTTCCTTCCCTCCTTCCCTCCCTCCTTCCTTCCCTCCTTCCCTCCTTCCCTCCCTCCTTCCCTCCTTCCCTTTTTCCCTCCCTCCTTCCTTCCCTCCTTCCTTCCCTCCTTCCCTCCCTCCTTCCCTCCTTCCCTGCTTCCCTTTTTCCCTCCCTCCTTCCTTCTCTTTGTTTCTTTCTTTGTTTCTTTCTTTGTTTCTTTCTTTGTTTCTTTCTTTGTTTCTTTGTTTCTTTGTTTCTTTCTTTGTTTCTTTCTTTCTTTCTTTCTTTCTTTCTTTCTTTCTTTCTTTCTTTCTTTCTTTCTTTCTTTCTTTTCTTTTCTTCCTTCCTCCCTTCCTCCCTCCCTCCCTCCCTTCCTTCCTTCCTTCCTTCCTTCCTTCCTTCCTTCCTTCCTTCCTTCCTTCCTTCCTTCCTTCCTTCCTTCCTTCCTTCCTTCCTTCCTTCCTTCCTTCCTTCCTTCCTTCCTTCCTTCTTTCTTTCTTTCTTTTTCTTACAAAAACATAATGGTTTACAAAAGATGCATATGCAAGGGTGTTAAGATGGACATACTGCAAAGATATTAATAGAATGAGATGAAATTAATAGATAAAGCAATAATAACCAGTATTAATAGTTCCTATTAGTCTAGTTGGATTATATAACAGGAATAACTGAACATGAGAATAGATAGCAAACTAGATTTAGAGTCAAGGAGATTTAGCTTTAAATCCCTATTTAGACACTAACTGTGTGACCTGGGTAAGTTATTTAATCTTTCTAAGCACCAGTTTTCTTATTTTAAAATAAGACTAATAATAGCACTTTTTATATCTCACAGAGTTGTGAGATTAAACACAGTAAAGTGACTTGTAAACCCTAGATGATTGTCAGATGAGGAGAAGACCTAGCTCATCATCAGAAGCTAAAGGAGAAAATGGGGGGAGGTGATGTCAAGGATTTTTCAAATGAAGAGAAAGGGAGAAGAGGAAGCTCATAAGAAATGGCCTCTATTTTCTCAACAAAATATAGATTAAAGTCTTCTGTGGAGAGATTGGTATGGGAGACCTGAGGAAAAAATAAAAGTTTCAGAACAGTGACTGGGAGGAATGTTTTTCAGTTGTTTTTTACTGTTCATGACCCCGTTTGGGTTTTTGTGGAAAAGATACTAGAATGGTTTGCCATTTCCTTCTCCCTCTCTTTTACACTTAAGGAAACTGAGTTAAACAGGATTAAGTGACCAGTAATTGTCTAAAGCAGGATTTGAACTCGTGAAAATTAGTCTTCCTGACTCCATGCATACCACTCTATTGGGCAAATCTCTTGATCTCTTAGACACACTATTTTTTCTTCATTTGAAAAATGTGGTTAGTATTACTCAAATTTCTTACCTTATAGGGGAGTTGGAAGGAAAGTACTTTATAAATTAAACATATAATTAATTGAAATATAAAATATTATTATTATAGATTGGTTATATAAACCTTGTTTGTGATAATGATCAAAAGATTAAAATGATTGGAAGACTGGGAGAACTGACGTAGGTTGGGGCCAAAGATGGACTCAAGTTGAGGATGTTTGTATCCTGCTGATGACCTAGTGGATGAATGGAAACTGTAAGGATTTAAGTTTGAGATCATGGCTACACTGAGAGGCAAAGTCTTTAGAAATAGAGAAATGATAGTTTTTCTTTACTCTGCCCTTATCTGGTATTTAGTCTGGATGACAGAATTTAGAAGGAAACCAAGAAAGTACAGAGCAACCAGGGATGGGCAATCAATTTGGTCCAAGAATTCACATCAAATGAAAAGTAGTTGAAGAAATTGAGGGGGTTTAGTTGAAGAAGCTCAGGGGGAGTGAGAGTTCAGGGGATCAAGTGTTTGATAGAAGAGAAATTAATCTTCTGCTTGGTCTTAGGGACTAAAAGCAATAGGTAGAAGCAGTAAAGAGGTGATATATTAGGGGGAATTTCCCAACAATTGAGTTATTGTATCTGGGATTCAGTTGGAGGTAGAGGATTCTTATTCATTGGGTAGTCTTCAAGCTCCCAGAGTAATCTTTACTACATAATCATTTGTTGGGTATGTGGCTGTAGGGAAGCTTTCCCAGGTATTTATTAAGACTAGTTGGTGACTGAGGACCTTTTGAAGTCTGAAATGCTGTGATTCTGTGATTGATCTCCCATTCTCTCCTAATCTTGGTGTCATTAAGTATCATTAAGGATTCTTCTTTATTTAGTCTTGTCATTAAGTATCCTGGTAAAGGGTGTGTCATCATGCAGTGGAAGGAAAAAGGGACTTGAAAAAATGGTAATAATGAAGATAACAGAACTAAAATATAAGCCAAGTGGTATAGTATAAAAAAGTGTTGAACATGGTGTCTTTAAAACCTGAGTTCAAATCCTGAATCAGACACTTAATAATTTTGTGACCCTGGGAAGTCATTTATTATTTCCAAACCTCAGTTTCTTCATTTACAGAATATGGACAAAAAATAGCACCTACCTCACAGAATTGTTGTGAGGATCAAATGAGATAATATGTGTAAATATTTTTTGTAAAATTTAAGGCACTCTATAAATGTTATTATTATTATAAAAGGAAATTGGTCTCTAGAAGGAGAAAGACTGACCACAAAATCTTTCAGACAATCTATAGGGAAAAAAATGTGAAGGTGTATGTTTGAAGGGGTAAGGGGACTTAAAATTGTAGCAGGAGCCTGTGCATGGCCTAAAGGGATTTATTTTTAAAAAATGTGTTAGATTTGAAGTTAGAAGAGGCCTGTGTTTAATTCCAACCTAGAGCAGTATGACCATGGACAAAACAGATTTCAGAATAATAAACTATATCACATTGGGTGTTTCAGAAGACTTCTAGAGCTATGAATATAAAAAAAGCACGTGTTTCTGCTGTATTATAGATCATTGCTCTGTGAGAGTATGATGAGAGTTTGCAGAGTACTCTCTGGATAATAATGTTGAGAAGTAGGTCATGCAAGTGTTATTCCCATTTTACAGTTGAGGAAAGTGAGATTTAGAGGTGACAGAACATTTTATTATGTGTAGGACCTTGAAATTAAACCAAATCACTTAACTATGGTTTCAGATTTCCACTATTCTAGAAATGAGAACTGGCTTAATTTCTTATCTAGGGGAAGGAAAAGGCTAGAAAATATTTTGCCAAAGATTATAAGGAAGACAGCAGAATCCAACAAACTACACTGTCTTTCTATTTATCTGTCTTTCTACTTCTCAGTCCCTGTATAGTGATCATTCTCTATTTTGTTTTTGTCTTTTTCTCTTTGACTCTCCTTCCTCTCCCTTAAAAATCAGACAACCAGGGAGCAAAAGTATTGATTATAAAGAATTGAGAGTAAACTTCTTTAATGTTATCAAACACCCTTCATTTAGTAATTTATTTTAATTAAGCAATACTAGAAAGAGCTCTTGAATAGAAATTAGGAGATCAATCATCTAATATTGGTAAAATTGGGTGATCTTTCCTGGTTCTGAAGGTCACTTACCCTTCTTGGGGATTAGTTTCCTCTTCTATAAAATAAGAATAATAAAATAGCTGCAATGGACTCACATTATCAGATATAAACTTTTAATTTTAAAGATCAGTAAACTAAAACTTTGATTTCTTTATCAGGCACCTACAAGCTACACAAATCATTTAACCTCTCTGGATCTGTTTGCTCATTTGTACAAGAGAGAATTTTGCTTAATGAGCTCTAAGATTCCTTTTGGTTATTAATCTATGATTATATTTGCATATGATCATACAGGCAACTAGATCTTAATAGGCAGCCAGGTGGTGCAGTGGATAGAATGCTGTTTAGTTTTGAAGATCTTACCCTCTGTCTGCCCCAGTTTCCTCAACTGCAAAATGGAGATAATACCAGCAGCTAAAGTTGTTGGAAGGATCAAATGAGGTAAAAATTGTAAAGCACCTGACAAATAATAGAAACTTTATAAATGTTTATTTTCTTCCCCTTCCCCTATATGTCACATCATTGTCACACAATTAGTAAATGCCTGAAGCAGGATTCTAACTCAACTCCTCCTAACTCTGTCCAGAACACTATCCATAAAACAAGGACTAGATGATTACTAAGTGAACTTTCAACTAAAAAGATAGTTCTATGGTTCTATGCAGGATTCTAGTTCTTCAAGTTAGCTAGTTAATTTGGAATATCAAATTTACTCTTATCCAGATTCTCATATTAATGTAGCAGAGAAAAGTCTTAGAGATGATTTAGATTTAGAGAAGAAAAAGAAAAATATTTGGAAATACTTCTTGGTTTTTTTTTTTTTTTTTTTTGGCCTAGTCTTTCTCAGACCAATAAATCATCTGCATCAATGATGTTAAATTCAAATAGAAATTAAAACCCCAAAATTCATATCATCTCTATATATTATATTGCATTTTTGTTTATATATTTTCCAGTTAAATTTTAATGTGGATTAATCCGGTTTAATCTCTTAGGAAGTTTGGTTCCTCTAAGACAGCACTTATTTATATCCTATCCATAGCTAGAAATATCTGTCTTCCCTATGACATACTTGAATCAGCTCTGATTCCTGAACTATTCCTGAATCCAGAGCAGCTCTGAATAATGGAGTGAAGACTTATTGGAATCTGAGCCTGAGGCTCTGTGTTGTTATCACAGGTTGTTTTCCTTTCCTACACCTTTTCCTTCAATCTTAGAAAGTGAGAATCCTCCAATAAAAGGGAACAGGGTGAGTGTGTATGGTGAGAGAGGGTGAATAGGGAGATGAGGGGAGCTGGATACTGTGGGCTTACCTAGTTTGTAGTTATCAATGCCAGCCACAGGGTAAATAAGTCAGTGGATTGACTTATTTCTTTTTCCTCATTATACCTGCTTCCTCTTTTATGCCCCTTGGGTGTTTTCAGTCAAGTAATAAAACCTTAACTTACTTACTCTAGCCAAGTAGGAGATTATTACTTTCTATATTGATTGACCCTTCTTCTGGTCTTAAGGTCGAAGAATGGACTATGACAAATGATAGGACAGGGATAGAGAAAGGGACTGATTTTATTGATATAGGAAATTCTCCACAAAACTCTCATTACCAATGCCAGGTCAATACTTTCTCAGTAACTCAAAGTGTAAGAAAATTACTTAGAATAATAGTGTCCAAATCAAATAGAAACTGGGAGCCATCAAACCACACTTTCAGAGCTCTGTGGCTGCATATTGACTTGGAAAACTGCATGTCAACATTATCTATGTTCTACTGAATTTTTATTAATTTGTTAATGTTTGCCAGTTCTGGCTTAGAGTACTTATGGGTAAAGTTATTTATCTAGGGTCATACAGCATGTATCAAATGTAGGACAAATGATAGCTAACATCTACATTTATGAAGTACTTTATATCCATTGCCTCATAAGAACCTCACAATAATGCTTTGACATGTTGCTACTATGGGTATTATTGTCCCCATTTTATGGTTTTTGCATCTATTTGGAAAAAATACTATTTAAAAGGGTTAAAAATGAAATGAGTTCATGCAAAAGCCTGGCTTAACTCAGTGGGAAGGGTCTTATTGAAATGCATTATCATGGGAAAGAGGTATGTGCTTGCACTCAGAGATGGGGATCTCCCTCAGAAAGATTATAAAATATGCCCAGTATTACCCAGCTCAAGCTCAGAGACAGGAAATTTTCCTGGCCACAAAAGATATGGACAAGAAGAAAGAGCAAGGCCAATATTTATTTTAAATGAAGTACTTAATTGCAAACAGGAAAATAATTTGGTATATTCAAGTATTCACCATTTATAGGTTTAGAATGCTTCCTTATGTTCTTTCTCAGTTTCTTTGGGTGTTTTTCAACTGACATGAGGCAAATAAGTTCCAGTTTTATATTATTAGTTTTTTTCTGAGCTATTTTCTAATGTTTTTGATTTAGCTGGAAATCTTTAGTCTTAAAATCTGTTCATATGTAAACATTCAAAGATCACTGAATGGAGTTCTGATTCATTTTTGCCAATAGCAACAGATTTCCCTACAACTATTTGTTGTTGGGGACTAAAACTACATTTTAAAGTTACTTTTCCTACATATTAGAGAAGTTATCCAATGCCTACAACTATGGTCCCCAAATACATTGGTTGTAAAACATTGGCAGAATATATGTTACCTGTGTATCTTTAGAGCTTCTTATTCTAAGGAGTGCCATGCCTTTAAATACTAGGCCTGTAGTATCAAGAATCTTAAAGTATAGTTCGCAAACAAATGGACAGATCTGTAGGATGAACAAAGATTGAAGATGATTCAAGTAGGCAGAAAATAAGTGAAACAGTAGTTCCACATTTCCAGACTGAGAAGGGTAAATTATTTTATTTTTCCTAGATAACACATTTGCTTGCTGAAAGCTGCTGTTATCTCTTGTTAAGATGTCAAGGCAAGTCAGTTCCAAATTGAACCATTCAAACTCTGATCAATTGGTTAATCTACAGGCCCCAAATATCTCTTTCTCCTCCACAGAGACATGCTAAAGTGGTTTTGAAATTACTGATCAGAATTTTTTGTAAAATACATCAGTCAACATGGTAACAGAGTACTGTCTTCATATTTCTGGGGACTCCAGAGACACTTTAAAATTAAGTATAAAATTCAGATCCATTCATTTCCTGAGCAAGATTCCTTTCCAATTTGCAAAAGATTGAAAAGTGCAATTTTGTTTTTTATTTGTCTCTCAATTTGGAAGAAAATCATGATGGTTTCCCTCTGCTTTGCCGTATACATTTTAGCTGATTCTAATGAAGATAAATTCTTCTCAATCACAAGTGTCCTGATCATTAAGTGAGACAGATGGCAGCCTTGCCATATTTTGTTAGGATCTATCCTCTTTAAGTTGGCTGCCTTCTTTATTTAAGTCTATAGGAAATAGCAGGGCTCATTTTTCTGGTAGAAAAAAAAAAGAAGTCAATATTTTGCTTGGGAAAGATGTCAAGTGATCTTCGAACCAGACTAGTCTAAGTGCCTTCCAGAGTTTGAGTAGTAGAGACATATGTTTCTATTAGACTTAAAAAAATTGGGGAGCGTAAATTTTGCATCATGTTAGGGGAGAGAGATAATGATATAAATTTTTTTGCAGGTTGTGTCAGTCAATCCCTCTCCATTCTGTTCAAACTGGTTTTGACATATCCATGACGTTCTTTAACCCATCTCTGTGCAGAATGTGTTCTTTTGTTATCCCCATTTCATAGATTTTTGTAAAGTATTGTTGAGCAGCTAATTCATACACCAGACTTTTTCTGATGCTTCCAGTTCTCTCTTGCCTAAATTACTTTTTGTTCACTTACATGTGTACCTGTCATGTTCCTCTCCACTACAAAGTAAAGTTCTTTGAGGGCAGGGTCTATTTCATTTCTTTTTTTTTTTTTTTTAATCTATCACTGGCAGAGCATTGTTGCTTAATAAATGTTTGTTGAATTGATTGAATCCTTCTCTCTCTGAATTCCTTGTGATGATTTTGTGATAGAGAGGTAGTTAACAGGAAGGAAGGGTAATAATTATAACAACAACAACAACAATAACAATAGTGATGCAAATAATGCTTTACATCTAGTAAGCACTTTTCAGCTTTTTAAAATTATTATTTCTTTTGATATTCATGATAATCCTAAAAATAAGGCAGCTCTTGTTATGGCTGTTTTACAGATAAAGAAACCAAGAGTCATGGAAATGAAATGGCTTTTAAAAACTCATTACACAGACAGAATCAGGGCTTGATTCCAGGTCTTGTGGTTCCAAGTCCAATTTTTCTTCTATTTTATAACAGTCCTTTCAGTATGAACTGAAAATCAACAACATTCCAGCTTCTCTTAGTTCAACTCAAAATAACAGGTTATTAGAGGGAAGCTATTAATGCTAAACATGGAAAGGGAGGGATCCCATTATATAGAAAAAATATCAGATTAGGATAGTCAAAATAGGATATTCAATAGATTTTTCAATACTTAGTACAGTGCCTGGTGCATAGTAAGTATTTAAAAAAAGTTTATTGTTTTGACTCGATGATGGTTCATCTCCCTTCTTTATGTTTAAATTATTGAAGGTAACTGACAGTATTTGTTCTCATACTGCTTAAATATCCTGGAAGGAGTGACTTGACTGTGAACTTGTAGAAGCATTTGTTACCAAGTTCATTGAGTTACCAAAAGAGAATTTTTGACCTTCTTTCTTACCTTCATTTGCCTAAGACAATGCAGTTCTATGACTAGCTAGAATTTATTGAGCTGAGATATCAAATTATATCTCCTATGATTAACAAGTTGGGATTTTTGGCTTAGGTTTATTACTTCTATTTTCTTAAAATGGAAATATGTCTTATAGCCCTGTTGTTAATGGTTAATAACAAATTTCAGCTCTATTGTATACCAATTTCTTATTTCATGTAACAAAGATTATCCCCTTCTGCTATTTGCTCTTAGAAATCATTACTTTCCCCTTCTGTCCTTTGTTGTATCCTTACTAAAAACATTGAAAACCTATGTAATATAGTTTAAGACTGCTAATAGGGGCCCACTGTTTTTGAATTACCATTGATCTGTGCTCTGAGAATATAATCAAGCAATGATTATGTTTCTCCAGGTTGGTAAGAATGATTAGCGGCAGTTCCTATCAATGAATCTTTGGACAATTTTTATATCAAGGGTGGACTTGATTGAACACAAGTGCAGGGCCTTTGATATCGGAAACACTTCAGTATTTATTGAATTGAATTGAATTTCTCTTTAACTTTCTGACCACTTAGAAATCCAGTATATTGAGAATGCAGTGAACATGGCCCATCTGGATCTCTAGTTGGCTAATCCTAACTCTTTCCCCAATTAAAAAAAAAATTTTCTTTGTTTAAAAATTGTGTTCCAATCAAATATAAATTACTCAGGGCTTTTGTATTTGTAGCCCCAGGCCTTAGCAGAGTCCAACACATAGTAGGTACTATTATTGGTTGAATCTATTGAGCTGGTGTTGTAGATTAGAATTATCCCATAAAAGACTTATCCTCTGGTAGCAGTGCTATGTGTGTGTGTGTATGTGTGTGTGTGTGTGTGTGTGTGTGTGTGTGTGTGTGTGTGTGTGTGTGTGTATGTGTGTGTGTGCCATCCTTGGGGCCTATTTCTGTTACTTTCAACTTTTATTGAGATTGGAATAAGAAGAGATTATTTGCAATCATGGGAAGTAAGGGATCTTAGTCTAAGACTGATTGTTCTTCCAAATGGGAAGTTGATGAGAGTTCTCAGAGAATAGGGATTTTGAACAGGCATAAAATGTTGGTTGGTTGGGGGATTGCATTTGAGGGAATCCTCAAAAGGCTAGGATCAGGAGAGTAATCAATCTCCTGTCTGTGTTCTTCACAGAGGACAGTCTCATTACCCCTTCGAGTGGTAGAGATGCTAACTACTAATACAGACAGAGCAAGTCATCACAATCAACTACAAGAATTGCTTCAAACTAACAAGGTCACAGGCCACAGGTCAAGGGTAAGAGAGATCCCAAGGCTACAGTCTTTTGTAGTCAAAGGAACTATTTTTGATATTGGCAAATCACTTAATCTCTCTGCAGCTCACTTTCCTTATCTATAAATTTAGAGAGGTGGACTAGATGTATTCCTATGTATTTTGTCCTTTCTATTTTCACATCAATGATCTTATCATTCAACCTTATTATTTAAATGAAACTGCAGTATAAGAAATAGTTGTTTACTTGGGAAAATTATAGATTAATAGTTACTTATATCCTTCCCAAATAAGTTAAATATCTTGGCAGTCAGGCATGCAACAGTTTTCAATCCTTAACAGATTTCCTTGGAAACAAAGAATTTTTAAAAGTTGATAACTTAAACAAAATAAAACTAAATGCCATTTCTTTTGCTCACTTTCTTTCATTAGGCTTATTATAGCACTTGATGTATGAAGGAGAGAGACAGAAAACAAAACTGTGACTCTTTGAGAGCTAAATTCCAACTCTAGTTTTGTCATTAAATAGTAAGTCCCTGAAATTCTCTGTATCTCAGTTGCACTATTGGGAAAATGAAGGTCAAAACTCAAAGAATATGAAGGTCACTTCCAGCTCTAAATTCACAATATCATATACTTTTAGAACTGCAAGGAACCTTAAAGATCATTTGATGTCAGCCCTTCATTTTCCAGATAATAAAACTAAGTCTCAGAGAAACAAAATGATTTGTCAAGGGTCAAATAGCTAGTAAATAGCTGGAAAAGAATTTGAATTCTGTGTTCGTCTTATCCTGTCTGGTATTCTTGCTGTTGTAGAAAGCTGCCTCTCCTCTAAATTCTATTATTCTTCAGCTATAGTGTTTGAGTATGAGTATGTGTGTGTGTGTGTGTGTGTGTGTGTGTGTGTGTGTGTGTTTTAATAATTATGATGAAAGGAAATTTCCATATCTGTGAAAACTATTTTGTGTTTGGTGGAGTATGGAATAGCAGTGAACTCAAACTAATTGCTGGCAAGGTTTTTTAGAAGTCCACAAATACCTCCCTGTCATTATAATTAACTCACATCCCAAGTAACATCTTCTGAAGTTTGAAATCCTTCAGCTAAACTAAAAATATGGCATATTTAGGCAAGTAGTTAGTGGGCCAAGAAAGTCTGTGATCCAAAAGATACCCTTCCCTCCTGCTTCAGAGATTAAAGATTCCTTTTTACATAGGGAATAATAGTTGAAAAGTATGAACTGAGCAAAGGAAAACTAAGATTATTCGTGACATTTCTTTCTACTTCAGGAAATAATTTTTCTAACTCACTTTCTTAGTAATGTTGTCAGAAGGGGGGAAAGCTATGTATTAAACAGATAATGATTCTTTAGAAGTATTTACAGGAATTTCTCATCACACATACTAAAAGGGATGTATCCCAAAGAATTTTCAAGATTGTGATTGGAATTGCCTTCAAAACCACATTAGGGGAAAATCACTTCAGTTTTCTTACCTGTCAAAAAAGAGGGTAAATAATTTTTTCACTGACCAGTGAGTAGAAAGTGGGCAATTTATAGGTATGTAATATGTGGCAGCCATGATGTGATGATATAGTGCCAAATATATTTATTTGACTCTTCTTCATAGATTCATGATTTTTTTTTCTGAATCTGGGGTTAAGTGACTTGCCCAGGGTCACACAGCTAGGACATGTTAAGTGTCTGAGACCAGATTTGAACTCGGGCCCTCCTGAATTCAAGGCTGGTGCTCTATCCACTGCGCTACCTAGCTGCCCCTGATTCATGATTCTTAAACAAAAAACAATTTGAGTAGGAAAAGAGCAAGGAATAATATGGAAATTTGGAACTATAGAATGATGACTATTTGGGGATGGAAATGTCTAAACCAAAGAATTATTCCATGCTATAATAGGGTAGTTTTGAAAACATAACCAGAGTCACAATGCCCGGTAAGCCATTTTTACACATATGACCTATGTTACAGTGTCTATCCTGGTGCCAATATTCCCCAGATATTCTCTGCTGACAGATTCTACTCAACACAGTCCAACCCCATGTCCGTTGGGAAATACTGACTTAATATCTTGACAGTACACACATGTAATTCACTTAGAAGTTGACTGCAGATTCTTTTTGTTTCCATGCCTCACATGAGATATTGTACAAAAAAATTAAAAAATTTTTCTTTTTTTACAATTTACAAGTGTCCATTGAAGATGATGATTTAAAAAATACCCACCTAAGCATCTACAATTTGTCTAGTGACAATGCTAATAATACAAATGCTGTGACTGACGGATTCAGTGACAAGTAGTAAAAGAGAGAGGAACAGTTCAACCCCCATAAAGAATTCCAGATGTACTGCATCTTCTGAAGCACTTTCAACAGGGGCGGAAGGGGGCTTCCTTTTGAGATCAACTTCCACAGCTGTAGAATGGAGTCAGTGTTCATTATTTATTTCGACCTGAAACAGAAAATAGGAATTAGTTTAAAGCAAGAAGCTCAACCTTCTTCCTGTTCATTAACTGTCATGAATGAGTGAGTTCCCCATTGATGGAAGTGTTTTAGCACAGGCTAAATGACATCCCTAGATGTTACAGAAACCATTCCTGCAATAGATTAGGAAGTTGGAGTAAATAATATTTACAGAACTTCTTAACTTTAAGATTCTGTGGGGTAGTGCTTTCCTCCCCCACACTGTGTTTGCTTGGTAAAGTCATTGAATATAAATTTTAAAAAATGTTGAAAACTCTATCATTTCTCATATTCAGATTGAATGAAGACTATATATCTAAAAGAAGAGCCAGGATTGAATTCTTGGGAGAGATACAACAAGTGTAATCACAACTAAAAAGTGAAGGTAATAGTATAGATGTTGGCCCTGGATACATCACAGGATAGGCCAGTGGTTCCTGTTGATTTTTGCTCTGCGGATCCTATTCAACACCAACAAAATAACCCCAGAACAACTAATAAACTAAATATTCATAAGTTTTTATAATTATTTATTTCTCAATGCACCATTCAAGAATTTTTGCCTTAACTCCTTGGTCTATGGTCCATGGTCAACATGGTCAACAGCCAAATGGGAACACAGATACCTTATATGGCAGGAGCATGAGGGCAAGAGAATCAGCAGTCAGAAATGCTATGGTTTTAGTTTTCTCACTGACTTCTCTCTGCCTTCATCCATCCCAATCCAGCCCCATCAGACTTATTTTTCTTCACTATTACCATATCCCTTCATTGCTCCATTGCTTGCATCTATCAAGTCTTAGGGCATAAAATCTAAACTTCTCTACTGGGTCTTTAAGGCAATTCATAATTTGTCCCCATACTACCTAACCATATTTATTTCCTCCTCTTTTTCTATATGCATGGCTCTCTTCAATCAGACTGATCTCTTCATAGTACTTATTTTTGCTCCTTTCTCATATTCCCTTCTTCCTCCTCTTCTCAGGCTTGCTGAATAGGACTTACTCTTCAAAGCCTTCCTCATCCAGGAAATGTCATTTATCCTTTCTCTGAAGCTGTAATGCTATCCAACTTGATATAGAAATATTCTGTAATTCTGTAATTTTATGGGTTGTATGTAAATGTGTTGTCTTTCTGATTAGACACCTTTCTGTGGGCAGATACTAGGTCTGTCATTGGATTATAATCCTCCTATATGTTGCCTATACATACTGAATAAGTAAGGCATATTCCACAAATACTTGTAAATGAAAACTCAGAAGATGAAGGTTCTTATTTTTTTGTGTGTGTAACATGGATTCTTTGGGCAAGTCAGGTGAAACCTATGGATCCCTTCACAGAATGATTTTTAAAAAATCATAATGGAAGGAAATGCTAAATTTCATTTAGAAGTTAATTAAAATAAGATTGTAATCCCCCCCCCCCCACTTTACAGACTCCTTAAAAGAGGGAACTTTGTCCTCCTCAGAGGGTTACAGATTAACAACTTCTACTATAGAATGATATTTTGAGATTTACTAAAATTTATATTGGTACACGTTTACTTGGGGGAAGATATTACAATTATTTCTTAAAAGAAACCTTCCCCAAAAGATTATTTAACAGTACCATGAGTAGAATAGGAAAGTCATGTACAGAATTTATTTTGAAAAAGGCAAAAAAAATTGCTATTATTGTTTCAAGAGCATAGACTGCTCTACATGGAGCTAAGAAGACCTGAGTTCAAATCCAATCTCATATCAGCTGAATGAATTGAGGGCAAGTCATTTAAGCCTTAGTTTCCTTGTATTTAAAATGGGGAATAATAATTTCATCTACTTTTCAGATAAACGACATAATATGTACAAAGAACTTTTTAAACCTGAAAGTGCCATATAAATGCTATTAGTTATATTTATTCAATCATTGTTCTTGTATAAACTCAGTTGCTCAATGATAGCCTAGTCAAATTGAGACTTAAGTTTCTTTTGATCATCTTTCATCAGAGGCTACAATACTAGTACTTTAATTCAGGATTCAGCCAAGGTAAAACTGGGAATTAGACCAAATTTTTCCTTTGTATTCTTTTTTTTTTCTGCATCTTTTCTGCTCCCTACTGGGGGCACTCCCTTCATTTTCCATTTCCTGTTTCTAGTACTATCATATTCTTTGTTTTCATCTCTACCTCCAAAAAAAAATTTATCAAATCCTTTTACTAGTATAGAAATGATAGTTTACATTGTTAATCCCATTATTTGAAGGTATTCACACTTTAATAAGAACACAGGTTTTGAGACAGAGAGTGAATTCTCATGGTATGATTCCAGGCATCAGTTAATATATGTAGAAAGACTTTTTTCAGAGCCTCAGGAACTTTTTGTTTCTAAAAATCACACCACTTGAGTGTTTGCCCATTCCAACTATATGAAATGTTCTGTGTGACTATTTCTTGTGCTTGAGACCAGGATTAGACTAGAATTTTGGGATAAAATGAGAACACATAATTCTGGACAGAATTTTTAAAAATAGCTTAATGGAGAATGGAGGGGTATCTTGTTCTGTGTCCACATTGGGTGGGGGGAGGGAGAAAAGGGGAGATGCATAGGGAAAGATAGGATTGTAAACAGAGCTGGATGGGTAGCTGCTACTACATGAATCCCTTTCTTTTGAGAAAATGCCAATGGTAGTAGATTTTTAAATTTGCACTCCACCTGTCCAACACTGTTAGCCACAATCTTGGCTCATAGCATAACTCACTCCAAAAGTCTTAGTGCAGTTTTAAGCTTTAAAGAGCCAGGAGCAGAATTATAACTAGGAATTTTTGCATTTTGGGCAAGCTCCACGAACTATGTCAAGTATCAAGTATCAAGATAATCAAGTATCAAGAAGGGCACAGAAAGATGAGAGAGAGAGGGACTACTCTGTGGGGAGGAAAAAAACACCTTAGAACATTAACCCTTGTGGGAGGAAGAATCAGGACACTGAGAGACTACTTCCCAGAAGACTTCCCTCTACAATTCCTTTCATTCTGAGGAAGTACACCATTACATAACTAATGATTTTAACTACTAATTCTGAATAACTAGGGAAGGGAGAGGTGAAATTCCAATTCAAATCCAATATTTTCCCTTCAACTCCTCCACTCTCTTCCCTCCCCCCAAATCCCCTCAAACATCAGGTTCAACCTAATGTGATTATAGAGATAATCTAGTTCTGTTTCTTCAATGTACAGAAGAAAAAGAAGCCAGAGAAGAAAAATAACTTGCTATCTGTCCAGAATAAAATTCAGACAACTCTTCCTAAAATCAAAGTTGAACTAAGGTAGAACAAGTGGAATCCAAATCTCAGTTTCTTCAACTGTTTGAGCTGGATATGATCTTAGAAACTAACTTCTCTAATCCTCTCATTTTACAGGACAGAAAAAAAAAAGAGACTGATAGTTTTAGAGCAGGGACTAATATCTAACATTTATATAAAGTTTATAAAGTGCTTTTCATATGTTTACTCATTGATCCTCACAACAACTCTGTGAAATAGGTGCTATTATTATCTTTATTTTATAAATGAAGAAATTGTGAGATATTATTAATTAACTTGCCTAGGGAAGAAATTAAGATAGGTTTTGAACTCAGGCTTTCCTGACCCCAAGTTCAGAACTCTATCTATTGGGACACCTAGAAGAAAGAGTGTGTGAAGAGAAGTAATGTATAAGTCTGAAAACTGCCTGTTCCTATCTTTTGGTCATTTATCAATTGGGGAATTATTTTATCTTATAAATTTGATTCAGTTCTTTATATAATTAAGAAATGAGGCCTTTATCAGAGAAGTTGTTGCAAAAAAAATTCCCCCATTTTCTGCTTTTTAATTTTGGTTGCATTACTATATATAGTATTAAACATTTTTTCTTAACTTCTGAAGTCTATTTCTTCATTTGTAAAATTGGCAATGGGCATAATAATTCTTAAATGTTTATGCCCTATAGTGTTATTGCAAAGATTAAATGAGATTATATATTTAAAATACTTTGTAAAGTGTTATCAACTATTTATTATTGACACTGCTGCTGTCATAGTTGGCGACATGGGCCATGAGGAATCTTTTCTGAAATGAGCCAGCTCCTTTCTCAGTATCACCCTCCTAACAGGTCTGCTAACCCCTGGCACTCCCAGTATACCCAGTAATGAGGCTTGTGTTAAAATTGTGCTTTCCATCATCTACAATAAGGCTTTTGCCTTGTTCATATCAGTGATGTTATGGCTATTGTTAGAGAACAATCTACAATCACATTGGCATAGGGAACTCCCATATGGGAAAGCTCCTTCTATAAAGCTTTGCAACTTACTGTCTTATTTGCCTAAATCAATGATATCAAACTCAAGTAGAATTGTGGGCTACTAGCTGTGCATGTGTGTGTATAAAAGTTTATTTGATCTTATCCTCAACTATATAGAGAACTGAGTCAAATTTATATTAATACAAGTCATTCCCCAACAGATTAAAAAGGCTAAAGCATATGAACAAGCACTTTTCAGAAGAAATAAAAGCTATAGTCATATGAGAAAAAATGCTCTAAAACACTATTGATTAGAGAAATGTAAATTGAAATAACTCTGAGGTGCTATCTTATACCTATAAGTTTGGCTAATGTGACATAAAAGGAAAATATCAAATGTTGGAGAAGATGTAGAAAAATAGGAACACTAATGCACTGTTGGTAGAGTTATTAACTGATCTGTCCATTGTGGAAGACAATTTGGAACAGTGCCCAAAGGGCTATAAAACTATGCAAAGGGCTATACAACTTTGATCCAGCAATATCGCTACTAGGTCTGTATTTCTAAGAGATGGAAAAAAAGGAAAGGATCTATTTGTACAAAAATATTTGTAGCAGTTCTTTTCATGATGGAAACCAAGGGGATATCCATCCACTAGATAATGGCTGGACAAACTATGGTACATGATTATGATGGAATATTATTGTGTTAATGATAATGATAATGATATTGTGATAATGATATTGTGAAATGATAAATAGGAGGATTTCAGAAAAAAACATGGAAAGTTTTATATGAATATCTGATGCAAGGGTAAGTAAGCAGAATCAGGAGAAAGTTGTACATAGTAACAGCAATGTTATACAATGAAGAGTTGTGAATGATTTAGCTATTCTTAGAAAGACAATGATCCAAGACAATTGCAAAGAACTCATAATGAATTATGTTATCTGCCTTCAGAAAAAGAACTAATATTGTCAGAATACAGATTGAAGTATACTATTTGTTACTATCTTTTTTCTTCCTTATTTTTTGTTCGAGTCTTTTTGTACAAAATGAGTACTCCTCCTCCTCCTCCTCCTCCTCCTCCTCCTCCTCCTCCTCCTCCTCCTCCTCCTCCTCCTCCTCCTCCTCCTCCTCCTCCTCCTCCTCCTCCTCCTCCTCCTCCTCCTCCTCCTCCTCCTCCTCCTCCTCCTCCTCCTCCTCCTCCTCCTCCTCCTCCTCCTCCTCCTCCTCCTCCTCCTCCTCCTTCTTCTTCTTCTTCTTCTTCTTCTTCTTCTTCTTCTTCTTCTTCTTCTTCTTCTTCTTCTTCTTCTTCTTCTTCTTCTTCTTCTTCTTCTTCTTCTTCTTCTTCTTCTTCTTCTTCTTCTTCTTCTTCTTCTTCTTCTTCTTCTTCTTCTTCTTCTTCTTCTTCTTCTTCTTCTTCTTCTTCTTCTTCTTCTTCTTCTTCTTCTTCTTCTTCTTCTTCTTCTTTTTCTTTTTCTAAGGCAATTGGGGTTAAATGACTTACCCAGGGTCACAGAGCCAGAAAGTGTTGTTTCTGAGGCCAGATTTGAACTCAGATCCTCCTAATTTCAGGGCTGGTATTCTATCCACTACACCAACTAGCTGTTCCCGTTTTTTTTTTTTTAATGTTAAAAATTGTTTTAACGTGTAATTGGGGGGGAAATAAAAATTATTTAAAAAAATGTATGTGATAAAGGTTGTAGCACAGTGGACAGAGCACTGGACCAGAAATCAGAAGATCTGAGTTCAAATGTGGCAAGTTATTTAATCTGTTTGCCTCAGTTTCCTCACCTGTAAAATGAACTGGAGAAGGAAATATTGAATCATTCCAGTGTTTTTGCCATGAAAACCCTATATGGGGTCACAAAGTATCAGACAGGACTGAAAAATGATAATAACAAATATGTAGAAAGCTGAAATTTGACTCTGGATTGTCTTAGTTCAAGGGTGGAAGTGCCTTTATATCATTCTCCTTGACATAGTCAAATGGACATTTTTTACATATACTCCATGGCAAGGCTTTTGATCATGTATCTTTCTTTTTAGCTATATGTCTCTATGCTAAACCACATTATGGGCAGATGAACTTTCAATTACCCAAATCAATAATATTAGCTCATTCTTGTTTCCTGATTCTTTGCAGCTAGTTATATATACTATCTCCATGCCTGGACTGTCCTCTTATGGAAATCTGTTGAAATTCTTATTCCTCCTGTAAGACTCATTGTAAGCCTACCAGAGTCCCCAACATGGTAAACATTTAATATATTTTTGTTAAAATGATGGATAAATAAATGTTGAGAGTATAAAGTATAATGTTGAGAGTATAAAGTATTTGGAATCCACCTACCAAAGAATAGTCAGGAATTATATGAGAAAAACTACAAAACACTTGCCACAAAAATAAAGTCAGATTTAAATAATTGGAAAGACATTCAGTGCTCTTGGATAGGCCGAGCGAATATAATAAAGATGACAATACTCCCCAAACTAATCTATTTATTTAGTGCTATACCAATCAGACTCCCAAGAAACTATTTTAATGACCTAGAAAAAATAACAACAAAATTCATATGGAAGAATAAAAGGTCGAGAATTGCAAGGGAACTAATGAAAAAAAAGTCAGAGGAAGGTGGTCTAAGTATACCTGATCTAAAGCTATATTATATAGCAGCAGTCACCAAAACCATTTGGTATTGGCTAAGAAATAGATCGGTAGATCAGTGGAACAGATTAGATACAAAGGACAAAAAAGAGTACATCTATAGCAATCTAATCTTTGACAAACCCAAAGATACCAACATTAGGGATAAAAATTCATTATTTGGAAAAAAAATTGTTGGGAAAACTTGAAATTAGTATGGCAGAAATTAGATATGGACCCACACTTAACACCATATACCAAGATAAGATCAAAATGGGTCCATGATTTAGGCATAAAGAATGAGATAATAAATAGATTAGAGAAACAGAAAATAGTATACCTCTCAGACCTGTGGAGGAGGAAGGAATTTATGACCAGAGGAGAACTAGGGATCATTATTGATCACAAAATAGGTTTTGATTACATCAAACTAAAAAGTTTCTGTACAAACAATACTAATGCAAACAAGATTAGAAGGGAAGTAACAAATTGGGAAAATATTTTTAAAGTTAAAGGTTCTGACAAAGGTCTCATTTCCAAAATATATAGAGAACTGACCCTAACTTATAAGAAATCAAACCATTCTCCAGTTGATAAATAAATGGTCAAAGGATATGAACAGACAATTCTCAGATAATGAAATTGAAACTATATCCACTCATATGAAAGAGTGTTCCAAATCACTACTGATTAGAGAAATGCAAATTAAGACAACTCTGAGATTGACTAAGATGACAGGAACAAATAATGATGAATGTTGGAGGGGATGTGGGAAAACTGGGACACTAATACATTGTTGGTGGAGTTGTGAAAGAATCCAGCCATTCTGGAGAGCAATTTGGAACTATGCCCAAAAAGTTATCAAACTGTGCATACCTTTGACCCAGCATTGCTGTTATTGGGCTTATATCCCAAAGAAATACTAAAAAGCGGAAAGGACCTGTATGTGCCAAAATGTTTGTGGCAGCTCTTTTTGTTGTAGCTAGAAACTGGAAGATGAATGGATGTCCATCAATTGGAGAATGGTTGGGTAAATTATGGTATATGAAGGTTGTGGAATATTATTGCTCTGTAAGAAATGACCAGCAGGAGGAATACAGAGAGGCTTGGAGAGACTTACATCAACTGATGCTGAGTGAAATGAATAGAACCAGAAGATCTCTGTACACTTCAATGTTGTATGAAGATGTATTCTGATGGAAGTGGATATCTTCAACATAAAGAAGATCCAACTCACTTCCAGTTGATCAATGATGGACAGAAATAACTACACCCAGAGAAGGAGCACTGGGAAGTGAATGTCAATTGTTAGCACTACTGTCTATCTACCCAGGTTACTTATACCTTCGGAATCTAATACTTAATGTGCAACAAGAAAATGGCATTTACACACATATATTGTATCTAGGTTATACTGTAACATATGTAAAATGTATGGGATTGCCTGTCATCAAGAGGAGGGAGTAGAGGGAGGGGGGGATAATTTGGAAAATGAATACAAGGGATAATATTATTAAAAAAATTACTCATGCATATATACGGTGGAAAAAAATTCTAAATAAAATAAAAAAAGATGGATAAATAAATGACACATCTCATCCATAAAGACCTCCTATTCCCCTTCTTTCTCAAATATCTCATGCCATTCTGTTTCAATGTATACACAATTTTAATTATAACTCATAGTTATCTGTATACATATTAATTTCAGTTTCCCCTTCTTTTTATCTTCTCTCCTAATAGAATGTAAATTCCTGGAAGTTGGGAATTAGGACTATATCAGTTTTCATTTTTTGTATCCACAGTACCTTGCACATAACTTTATAACTGACTATAAAATAAGGGGTATATGTACATACCACTACAGTGTCCTGAAAAATCATGATTGAGTAATTGTGCCAAAATTAACAGTAGCCAGAGTCAAAGGGAAAGTATTCCAAATAGCCAAATACTGATATAAGCTCCCAAATCATAGGGTATAAGTCAAGCTCATGGGAAGCATTTTATGAATTAACATCTGTAAAGTGCTTTTTACAAACATTAAAAACCAATATAAATGCTATCTCTTGTTAGCTAAGTATTGCAATCTTTAGAAAATATTATTGTTTCAGCATACTGGAACTCTCCTGGGAGAGTTAATGAGTCCTTAAGTGACCTTTTTACTTCTAGGGATTGATTTAGACAGCTGGTAATATACTATTCAATAAAAAGATTATGGAGAAATTAATACTGATAACAATATTTAAGTATAAACAGCAAAGAAATCAATTTCTCTGTTCAAGTATAAATACTAAAAGCTGAACACAATCTGAAAAAAAAGCAACAGAAATCTTGTATAGTACTGGTAGAAATAACTAGTAAAAATAACTTTGAAATACTTAAGAACTCTGATCAATTTATTCGAGGAAGACTTCTGGGTCAAGTGACAAGATGGAGGACTAGATCCTTTTTCTAAATCTTAGAACTTCTCAAATCTCTCCAAAGTAAGAATTATATGCAAAAGATATAACAAAACAGTTTTAATTATCTCACTGGTCTAAAATACCAAGAGCCCCAATGAGAAAACAATCCAATGAATTAAAGTATAAGTCTAGAGCAGTTTAATTCCTAATGTTTTCATTCATCACTCTTTTCTCCACTAGCCATTCATTCACAAGAATATACTCACAAACTGATGCATAGGCTTATAAGAGAGCTCAACTCAAACACCTCATTTCCTATGCTGAGAAAAACCAAAAGGCAAAAACTTGCTCTAACTAGGCCTGCAGTAATAATAGTACTTTATGTTGCAGCAATATTGTTCTTAAGAAATGAGGAACAGAAGGAACTGGAGGAAGACAATAATAATCATGAGATTCTGCCATTTTTAACACAAAAGGACCTGACAATCTACTGGAACAAATTTTATCATCCCAGAAGTCATTTGGAACAGAACTATAAACTAATAAAATGTGACTTGCCCGGTGTTGGAAGGAACTAAAAACAACAACAACAACAACAACAACAACTTTAAGGTTTAGCCCCTGGAGAAACTTGCTTTCAAACGGGAAAGAGTCAGAAAGTGATCAATGGGGAAGGTAAGGGAAAAAAGGACTGAAATTTGAAAACTCTCAAAAGAAAGAAAACTTAATTAAAGATCTTAAGGACTAGCAGATTAAAACAATGGAAGTTACTAACATTATTAGGAAAATGGCCTTTAGGCCATCTCAATGTATCCAGACATTTATGAAAAACTGTTAAAAAACATAGGAAAATTAATTGGTATTTGATGAAGCTTATAAGATCTTATATAGATTCTTAAGAGTATAGAGATATACCACAATGTTTCTAAATAGTTCAAGAGATTAATGGGAATTATGAAATTTATGACCTATATAGCAGAAATCAACAAAACAGAAAAAATACCAAAAAAAAAAAAAATCCTTAAACTCATGATGGCAAATTTCACCAAGAAAACATCAGAAAGAACAACTGATTAGTAATACAAATACATAGAAGGGAAGGATAATACAAAAAAAGAGAACCAAAAAAAAACCTGTGATCAATGGTGATCAAACATCATTTCAGAGAACTGATGATGAACAATGATACTCAATTCCAACAGAGAAACAATGGAGTCAAGATGAGGAAGAAGAAGCACATTTTTTAACAGGGTCAGTGTGAGAATTTATTTTGCTTTAAATATGTATATTTCTTGAAAAACTTTTTTTTCTTACCTTTTCTTTGAAAAAATTAAAAATCAAAGAAAAGAACATAAAAAGAAAAAAAAAAGATTCGGGCAGTTGGAGGTTGGAGTTCTGAGTCTTCTTAGCCCTGCTATTAAAATTACTCCCTCAGAGGTCATCCATATCCTCCTTATCTCTCCCCTCTTAATTTAGTTCAATATGTATTTATTGAATCCATATTGTATAAATGGCAAAGTATATAGAAAGCTGGCCTCAGAGTGAAGGAGACCTGGATTCAAGTCTCGCCTCTGACACTAATTACCTTTGTAACTCTGGTGTAAATCCCTTGACCTTTTTGTCCTAAGCAATTCTCATAATTGGAGAATGGATTGTATTAATCAGAACTACAAGTAAGTCTGCATAGCTGAATTATAAGCTAAATGGAGAGACCAACTGTACAAGATGACTAGAAAAATAGAAATGAGTTTGTGAAATCTTTATATGCTAAAAATAATTTAATACCTGATCCTGGAAGTAATGGGGAGTCATTGGGGTTAATTTAATAGACAGTGGTGTTAAATGGTAAAAATTGCATTTTTAGGTTAAAGTCCAGCTCACATCATACATTAAATGGCAGCTTTGGGATTCTGACATCTTGAGATTTTTGCTAATAACTAAGTGGAGTGGATATTGCCTGCAACTTTCTGTTAGTAATCAGGGCAAAATGGACTCTGAGAGCATAAATAGCCCCATGAAATAAGAAAATTAATGCAGAATCTTTCCCACTTATGTGGATTATAGATTTTTAGAATTAATAAGTGCTATATGGAAAAACCTTAAGAAGGGTTCAATATATGGGAAAGGCCCCCTAATGATTATAATTATATTATGCAATTTCCTAGTGAATTGTCAGCTATATTTAATGCTAACTTTTCATTTATTTTTATGTTCTAGATTAAAAGTTATCCTTTTAAAAATTGAAAAAATAATAACTAACAGTAGCATGAATTAAATTCTGTACTGTCAAACAAAAATTTCACAAATTCTAAGATGAAGTAATTACTTCTTCTTGCTACACTTTACCCAGGGTCTCATGATTTTAATCTTAGTAATCAATAGTTAGTTCTTTGGTGAAAATCAAATCTACAATAAAAATCCCTTTATCTTGCTAATTTTGACTTTTAAAAAATGACACTATCATTAAGACAAGATCAAGATATTCTTGCCAGAAATTGAACTTTATCATCTGTAGAGAATCTTTTTCAATCTGCAAATCTTCTACAAGTATGGCATTACCTTTCGTGAGCACACATATCTTTGTTTTATTTTTTGTTTAATTGTAATGATTAGAGGATGGTAAGTTTTCTCTATCATATATACCAGATAATCTCATATGATAGTAATATGGTTATATATACATATATATAAATACACACATACACACACACACACACACACATATATATATATATATATATGTATTTACACATGCACATATAGGTCCACATATGAAACTCAGAAATGTTTTTAGCTTTTAGATGCCATCTAGGTGGCAGTTAAATGGCACTGGACAGAATACTGGGTTTAGAATCAGGAAGACTTTAAATCTGGCCTCAGACACTTATTATCTGTGTGAAGCTGGGCAACTCACTTAACTGTTTGCCTCTATTTCCTCAACTGGAAATAAACTGGAGAGGAAAATGGCAATCCACTCCAGTAGCTTTACCAAGAAAACCTCAAACGAGGTCATGAAGAGTCAGACATGACTGAACAACAACAACAAAAAATCTAGAAGGCATATGGGAATTAGGATTAGAGTAAAAAAAAAAAACCTGAGTTTAAATCCTGCCTCAGATACCTCCTTGCTGTGTGATCCTGGACAAATCATTTAACCTTTCTGGACATCAATTTCCTCATCTATACAAGGAAGGATTTGGATTTAATGGCTTCTAAGGACCTTTCCAGCTTTTCATGTATAATCCTGTAATTTTGTTCTGCCAAATAAACTTTTAAAAATCAATAATAACAAAATCTAGCATTTAGATAGTGACTACTATGGGCCAAACACTATATATTAAAAAAGTATTATTTCATGTTATTCTTACAACAACCATGGTGCTATTATCATTATCAGTGATTTTTCCCAAGTTCACCCAGCTGGATTTGATCTCAAATATGGATCTGTGGCTGGATTTGAACTCAAATATTTCTATCCTCTGTATCTCTAGTTGCCGGAAAGCACAGACTTTAAGCACAGTGGGATCTTGCATTTTAAAATATAATCAATACATCAATCAACATGTATTATTGAGCACATGTGATGTGCAAAAGTACAAAACAATTCCTACTTTCAAAGAACCTCAATAATAAGAGGAGGGAGAGGTTGTAGAAGAAATAATATGTGAATAAATAGATGTATACATGATAGATATAAAGTAGAAGGAAAATGAATATAGAGGGAGTAGCTCAATTATAATAATAGTTTTCAATATTATTACCAGTTATTTTTGTGGTAAAACTATGGTTTTTATAGTTTCAGGCATGACTCATAGAAATTGATGAGAAAGTTTCTTAGACTCCACCAGAATGCGTATTATTTGGTATTATTTTTGATGGGTTGTGTCACACAGTTAAGTGAATTTTGGCATATAGTTTATCTCACATTGAGAGCATATAGTGACTCACCTATTAGATTTACTTATCACAAATTGCTACTTTATACACAATAAAATGGTGAATTATGTTCAACCCTTTTTTTCTTTCTTTTTTTTTCCTTTTAAAGTTGGACAAAGTGTTTTAAAAATTCTTTCTGAATAAAATATTCAATGGAATCCTTTGGACAAAGAGAAATAGCATGAATAAATAGTATAAGAGTGTTCCTTATACCAAAACCTTACTCTAGTGCCTCAAGATGAAAAAGGTGGTTTTGGGGTTCATAAAGTCTTTATCACATGGAAACAAGTTCTGATAAGTTCTACAAAGCTAGGAAAAATTTAAATAAGGGCTTATTGATAGATTGTAAGTATGAAGGTGTTCCAAAATCAGAATATTACTCTTTAGGGTATAATACTTTTGCATCTCATGAACATGAAGAGTTGTGATCTTTGTAGGTGAAAAAAGTAACCATACCTAAAAAGTCATGATTTATTCAGATAATACAGTTTTGGCTATGAAGTCAGAAGACCGGGTTCATAATCCTGCCTGTTACTTGTCTCTGGTACGTTAAATAAGTAAATCACTTAATCTCTCAGGGCCTCAGTTTCCTCTTCTATAAAATGAGAAAGTTGGCCTTTCAGGGGCTTTTAAACTTCAAATCTATTAATCTACAATTTGGCTTGTTCTCATAATCCTAAAATCTTACTTCCCCATCTGATACTTCAACAAATTTGTCTATTTCCCTTAAAAAAGATGTGTATTTTAATTTCTTCCTAAGAAAAAAGCAAGTATTAACTTTGTTACTTCAAGTTACTTTGTAACTTGGATTACTTTGTTACTTCAAATGAATTCCTTCTCTGTGTTCCTCATATTGTAACCCCCTCCCTGCCTTAATGCAGAATCTTTATGAACTTTTTATAGTATACATATATACATGTATATATGTACATAAATACACATATAGTATATATACCCATGCATACCGACATCATTATTGTTCAGTTCTGTTTGTATCCATATTTTTCAAAAGGTTAGTCATTAGAATATCTATCATTCATCAATCTATCTATCCACACACATATATGTGTAATCTAGTTATTGTTCTTTTGAGATATAGATATATAGCAGCACAATAAATTGGTGTATGTATGTGTGTAGGAGGTATATGAATATATATGTATGTATGTGTATATATATATATATATGTATATTATATATAGTGGCTGATGTTTTGATGATCAGCTAGACTTAACTAGGCTAACCCAGAGTTGAAAGATACACACTTTGAGTTTGTATTCAAAGTCTTTTGTAGCTTCAGAGCACCTGATAGGATTTGTGCTCCCTCAACAAGACCTTCAACTATTCAGGACCTCTATTTTGTCATTTTGAGAACCTGAATTAAGACTTTAGGGGAGACAACCATGGAATAATTGCTAAATAAGGCTACCTTTCTAATCCCGGCAAAGTTCCCTATTCAGTGGTGTTACCTGCAGTAAGAAGGAGATTCTCCTGGCCTCATAAGCAAAGACCTAATCTCAGAAAGCCTGGTTTTATGCTTCAAGAAGATTAAAGAGACTTAATAAAAGTTAAAAACCAGTGTTCATTTCCACCTCTGACTATTCAGAACAAAAGATAGGCTTTTCCCTTGAGCTACTGGGTGGCATTATAGCATTACTGGACCATTTACAATTGAGTAAAATAGTAAGTGGCTTATTAAAAGAAACCAAGCAGACAGGCTGATGCAGAATAGATAAATGCTGGCAGGATTTGCATACTGGTGGGTGGCACAGTTCACTGACTAAATTGTTTCCCACCCATTGGCTTTAATTCAGATTTACTTTGATCCTTGAAATTTTTGCTCCCTTCATAGACAAAGGGTATATTCATATTCATTTGACACATAATATACATAATCTGTCAAAACAGAAGCTTGCTTTATTGCTTTCCACATCCAGTAGCTGTACACCACCTACAGCTAAGTGGGTGCCTTCCATATCTCAACAATGAATGTGCTTGTTAAGGAGAATAAGAGAGCTAAATTATAACCTCCTAGGTAACCTTGAGTGGACATTTGATCTCCCCCTAAAACCTCAGGGCTGAACACAACCTTAATTATGTCTAATGTGACTCTTTTCCTTTTAAAGACTTGTGACTTTTACTTGCAAGCAGTACTTTAGGCAAACCTTCTCAGGTAGATGGGTATTTATTTCCATCAAGCTTTGTAGTGAAAAACATTTCTTCCTTGCTTCATTATTCCCCTTCCATTTCCATCGGTTTACTTCCATTCCCTTCCCTTTCCACTAGATGTTTCTTAGTCTCACTTTATGATATCTTTCCCATTTCCTATGCATTTGCCAGGGCATATGTACCTGGAATAAATTCTTCCTTATCTCTCCTGCTAAAATCCTTTTTTTTTCATCTTTTAAGCCTCACTGCAGATGCTACTCTCTCCATGAAGTCTCTTCAGTTCTCATAGCTGCAAATGAACTCTGATTCCTCATACTTGTTGAAGGAGGATCTTTGTTCCTCTTTGTTCTGATCATATACCACTTTGATTCAGTCTCATTTATGTACATGTCTTATTCCTCTTATTAAATTATAATCTCCTTTAAGATAGGGACTGTGCCTTTTCATCTTTGTGCCCCTAATGCTTAATAAAGTCTAAGAGGTGAGATAAGATGAGCCTAAATAGCTCTAAGGTACCAAAGAATGTAATGGTACAAAAAATGAGAGACCAAATTGTTATGAAAGCTCAGAGCAGTAAGAAATCACTTCTGATAGGAAGGATCAGGGAATGATTGATGTCCAGTAAGTAAGAGAGATTCAGGATTGGAGTGGGGTAGAAAGGAGAGAGAAAAAGACAGAAGGATTAGCTTGAGAATAGGTAGAAGAGAAGTACATTCTAGTATTATAAGAAATATGATCTCTCAGGAGCATCAATATTGTGACAGGGGATAGTGAGAGATAACTGGAAAAATTGGTTTAAAGTAAACTGTGGAAAGTCTTGAAAAATTAATTTGGATTTTATTTGGTAGGTAATGAAGAAGCAGGCAACTGGGTAGCTTAGTGAATAGAGTCAAGAAGACTTGAGTATAAATCTGGTCTCATACACTCACTATCTGTGGGACCCTAGACAAGTTTACCTGAATCCATTGGAGAAGGAAATGCAAATTATTCCAATATCTTTAACAAGAAAATCCCATGGACAGAATGGTCTGGTGGGTCACAAAAAGAGTCCAACCAAACTGACCAACAACAAGAAGAATCACTGAATGTGTGTGGGAGGCAGAGTAGGTCTGCATAACATAGAGTGTTAGTTTCCTGTAATTGCCTGCCATCTTTCTGAGGTGTAATGCTCTAATTTGTACTGAGCAAAATTCCTGAGCAAAGGTTAATGTATTAATAACATGTTTTAATAGCTAATAACTGGTTCAGGAGAGTGCAGAGTTAAGAAATTCATCCTAAGTTATTTGCTGCCTGTACTTCAAGGAATGTATAGATAAAATGGTTCATAGAACCCCAATTCAAAATTATTAGGCCTGTTATCCTTCTCTGTTGATACATTCATGAGATCAGCCACATAGATTGTTCTTGATTCCTTTGTCCCATCTTTGCCTTTTCATTCAATCAATAAATCAATCAGTGGATAAGTATTAATTGTTTAGTATGTCCAAATCTTCCTGACGACACCTTTTGGGGTTTTCTTGGCAAAGATACTAGAGCGGTTCTCCATTTTCTTCTCCAGATTATTTTACATATAAAGAAACTGAGGCAAACAGGGTTAAGCGACTTGCCCAGAGTCACAAGCTAATAAGTGTCTTAGGCTAGATTTTTAACCCAGGTTTTTCTGTTCCAGTCATGGTGTTCTATCCCCAGAGTCAGCTAGCTGCCTCCAGTAAGCATGTGCTACTGTTTACTATTTGTCAGGCCTTCAGCACTGTGCTAAGTGATTTTTGTTATTTGTTCACTTATATTCAATTTTTCCTCTGAAGTCAGATGTGAACTCAGGAAATGATTATTCCTGTTGCTCTATCCACTGTTCCACCTAAAGGGCTGGTGCCAAGTACTGGGCACACAAAAAAGTACAAAATCACGAAAAGAATATCTGCTTTGAAGGAAATTGCTTGCAAAGTGAGGAGATAATATATAAATAAATTAGTAGGTACAAAATAGTTACAAAGAGGAGGGAACGTAACCTTAAATAAGAAGGGTCAAGTAGATAGGTGGACCAGAAAAGAAATAGCTCTCAATTGGTCTTTCTATTGACCCTGGAAGAAAGCCAGAAATTTTCAAACAGTTCTGGGAACAGACCCAACAGACAACACCTTGACTTCTCAACAATTATTGTCTTAGAATCCCTGTGAAGCAGGGAAACTGATGGAGCATCACCAACATATGTCAGAGATGGGACTTTTTCTATATATGAGGGAAATGCTTGTAAACCATTTTCCTGCTGTCAGCCTACAAAATGGGCTTCTATATTATGTTTAATGAGAGAAATGGATCAATGCCTGTTACAGTATTTAAGAAAGCCATAGGATAAAGAGAAATACTTTTGTCCCAAGAAGTCAGAGAGAAAACCAGAAGCTGTGTCCTTTAGCCTCACTATGAAAATCATTTGTGACCCCCAAAATCCTTGAAAAATTTTGCTTCAGATATGTAGGCTTTAAATATAGGATGACCTTCATTTTTGTGGTGGCTTATCACAGACTCCCTCTTTTATATGACTTGCGTTGCCAAATGATGAGGAAAATAGACAAGAATCCCTGGATTCCAAATTTAAGCTAAAACTAAAGAAATTTCAGTTAATTAGGATGTGGGCGCTCACAGGCAAGATTACTGCAACAGTCTAAGAGGAATATATATGTTCATTCGAGCCATTGAAGTCATTTATACTCATTGAAAATAGCTAGATGTTTTCTGTACTGCAGGATCTTAGGATCATAAATTTAGAAGTGGATACAACTATGGGATAAGTGGAAAAGATATGGCATTGGTAGATATGGATTCCAATCCTGATTCTGCAACTCCCTACCAGTAAATGTGGGGCAAGCCCTTTAATGTTTCTGAGGTTTCTTTATCTGCAAAGTATGTGTAGATCACATTATTTCTAAGGCAGAAGTTCCTAATCTAAGGTGCTTAAATTTTGTTAATTTGGTAATTGTGTTTCAGTGCAATTTCCCTTGTAATCCTGTTTATTTTATTTTGTGTATTTGAAAACATTATTCTGGGAAGGGGTAGATAGATTTCATCAGATTCATAAAGAGGTCCATGATATAAAAAAGTCTTCAAACTCTTATTCTAAATCCATGGGATCAGTGATGTGAGATGACAGAGAATTTAAACATTGTGAAATTGAACCCTTTATAGATAAAGAAACCAACTTCCATAATTTACACAGTTACACAATTTGCAAATAGCAAAGCCAGAACTCAAACCTAGGATTTCTTCTAATACCAAATCTATCATCTTTTTCATAATCCCACATACTTGGCTTTCAGTTCCTTTTCAATAATTTTTGTTACATAATTCCACATATGAATGTCATTCTCCTTGGCAGAGAAAAAAAAAAAGAAACAAAATTGGAATTGTTTTCTGTTTTCTGTCATCTTGTCCCCAACATATAGGGTCCCTCTCTCTTCTTGGAGCTTCTTCTTACCCCCAGCATAGCTTTCAAAGGTCACTTATGTGTTTAATATTTTCATTAGTATTCATTGCAAGCCTCATTTCATTTGTGGCTTTGTCTTTTCTCACATTATTCTTATAAGATCACTTTTATATTCATACAATTCATCCTCAGTCATCTAGTCCTGCTTCCATATTCTATAAATGTCTTTTTAAAATATGCATTGGTTAATGAGTTCCCTGAGCCACTAAAATGGTCTCTTTAGACAACTCCATCTTTTCTTCTTCATTGGTATCATCTGCACTTATGTCTTCATACTTTCATTCTTGAAAATTTCTCATTCATCTTGAGGCAACTTCCCTAGCAAAGTTTTGCTACCTATTTTTAACCTGTGTTTTTGGTATGTTGTCTTAAAAAGTCTATTCCACTACCAGCTTACTTACCTACCTATTCACTTCCCTTCTTCCCTTCTCTCCCACTTCTTTCTTCTTTCCCCTCATCCTTTCCATCTCTTCCCTTCCTATTTCTTCCCTTCCCATCCCTTCCCATACCATTCCTTCCATTCCCATGCCATCCCTTCCCTTCCTTTCCATTCCTATACTATTCTATCTTCTTCCCATCTCTTCTCTTCCCTTCCCTTCCTTTCTTTTCTTTGTCACTACCCCCATTACTTGGAAAATAGTAACTGAGTCGCTCTGTAGAGTTTGGTAGAGGTATGGTAGAGTAGATGGAGTCAGAGATGGTAGGGTGGAAAACTCTTGTCTGACCGCCTACTGTTCATGTGATCTTGAACAACTTCCTCTCTTCTGGTTTTCACATATATAAAATGGGAATGTTGCAGTAGGTGACCTCTTAGGTCTCTTCTCCTCCAAATCTATCATTCTAAGTATTTGTCAGAAGACTAATCATTAGGTTTTTATCCTTCCCGTAGTTAAATAAATGATTTAGATAGTGAAATGTGATTTTTCCTTTGAAAAAATAATACATGCTATATATGAAATGTCTTTCTTGAATATCAGTGATTATGAGTTAATATAAAAAATTAGTAGCAATTTGTCCAAATTCATTCTAATTTAGGTTAGTTCTGGTAAAGTTAGAAGGATTAAACTTTTTCCACTCATCACAACCTTACTTACAGGTTTAACAGGCTTTAATTCAACATGATCCTGGGGGGACTGATGGTAGGAGTATGTGTCAAGTCCACCTATGAAGTCAACTGAAAATATAACAGTCCAATATAAATATATAGATGGAAATGAAAAGTACACATAAAACTGAAAACTTAAAAAGAAAATGCAGAAATAAAAATATTCATGTTTGAAATTTATTATAAAAGGAGAAAATAAATATTTTAATTTGACTAAAATCAATAAAGTCGATGAATAAATAAATGACTGGTGAAATTTAAGAGATATTCAAAGTATAAAGGAGAAAAAAAACCCAGCCACTTTTTATTAGTTTTGGTAAAAGACAAAATAACATCAGAATAATAATTTATTTATAATGTCCCCAGAATACACATTTACATATCTTTTCTCTTTATGTGCCAAAATCTATATTTTTTTTACTACAAATGCCACAATATACTTTTTCCTAATATGTTTAGTTCATATTTTTAAAAGACTCTCAAGAAGTCTCCTAATAAATCTCTTTTAACTCTTGATAGTATTGACCTTAATACATGCCACAAGGGGTTAACTTTGTCTTTAAGATATTCAAGGGAGTTTTCATAACCTCCTTAGGTAAGGTAACATATGTCTCACTGCTTCCAGAATTGGAATTTTCTTTCTAAATGTCTCTTCTGGGTCCTCCCTATGTCACTTAAACTTCTTGTCCAATACTCACTTCAACCACTAATTCTAATTGATTTCAGCTGTATTTATGTTCTCTAAGTGTCAATTAGCTTGAATTAAGATTGTTATATATACATAAGCTATTTACCAGGTATGAAGTCAAATAGTGCCCCTGTGTATGTCTGAATTAATACCTATGTGATCTTGGAAAAGTCACTTACTCTAAGTCTCAGTTTCAATGAATATAAAATGAGAGGGTTGGTCTAAATGATCACCATTTTTCTAACGCTAAATTCCATAAACTCATCATGAATACACACACCTATTATGCACACATACAATGTGTACAAAGTCAATAACCTATCTGAATGCCAATTACTTGGGTGAATCTCCATTAATAAGATGATTATTAATTATGATTAATAAGATTAATGATCTCCATTAATAAGAACTCAATCAGAAATTAGATTTAGGCTTGAATTTCCCTTAGTTATTCTCTTCTGCTCCCAATAATTATGAGTTATTTATTACCATCACAAAATTGTGTAACTGTGTCCTTTGAGCAGATCAAATTCCAAACTAAGTGTTCTGATTCTCATTAAAATATTAAGGACTAATTACAAAAGAAGAGCCACTAAGGAAGGGGTTCTAGAGGTAAAAAGATTATACTATGGGGAAAGAAGCACTTTCTTTTATATAATTTTATACCTATGGAAACTATCTTGTCTATAGCACAACAGCATCAATGTACAAGGTGCTTTATTTTATTTTATTAATAGTAATTTTTCCCTTAGGTACATATAATTTTTTTTATCATTAATTTTTACAAGATTTTGAGTTGCAAATTTTTATCCCTACCCTCCTCTCTTTCAAAGATGGTAGGCAATTTTGTAAAGTTCACACGTGTGCTATCATAGAAAACATTTTCATCTTAATCAGAATTGTGAAAGAAGAAACAAAACAAAAGAAAAAAAACCAAGAAAGTAAAGGAAAGTGAAAAATATGTTTTAATCTGTATTCAGAGTATATAAGTTCTTTATCTGGAAACAGATAGCATTTTCCTTTGTAAGTCCTTTTTACTTGTCTTGGATCATTGTGTTGCTGAGAAGAGCCAAATCATTCACAGTTGATCATCACACAACATTGCTCATACTGTGTACAGTGTTTTCTTGGTTCTGCTCATGTCATTTTGCACCAGTTCATTCAAGTCTTTCCAGGTTTTTCTGAAATCTGTCCATTATTTCTTAAGCACAATCAATACCTTGTAATCATATAATAGAACTCATTCAGCCAGCCATTTTCCAGTTGATAGGCATCCCCTTAATTTCCAATATTTTGCTAGCACAGAAAGAGCTGCTATCAATATTTTTACACATGTAGGAATTTCGTCCTTTTTTATGATCTCATTGGGATACAAACCTAGTAGTGGTATTACTGGTCAAAGAATATGCACAGTTTGGTTATTCTTTAGTCCTAGTTCCAAATTGTTCTCTACAATGGTTGGATCAGTTCACAACTCCACATTCTCTCCAAGATTTATCACTTTTCTTTTTTTGTCATATTAGCTAATATGATAGGTGTGAAGTGATATTTCAGAGTTATTCTAATTTTTACTTTAATCAAAAGTGATTTAGAGCATCTCTTTATATCCTTTGACCATTTATCAACTGGAGAATAATTTATATTCTTACAAATTTGACTCAGTTCTTTATATATTTGAGAAATGAGACCTTTGTCAAAAGTACTGCTATAAAATTGCTTTCCAATTTTCTGCTTTTTCTTTTAATTTTGTTTTCATTTTTTTTGTATAAAAGCCTTTTAATTTAGTATAATCAAAATAGATAATTTTGTAATGTTTTCTATTTCTTTTTGGGTCATAAATTCTTCCCTTCTCCATAGATCTGACAAGTAAACAATTCCTTGCTCTTATAATTTGATTATATTGTCATCCTTTATGTACAAATCATGCACCCATTTTGATTTTATCTTGATACATGGTATGAAATGTTGCTTTATACCTAGTCTATATCCTATTGTTTTTTAGTTTTCTATGCAGTTTTTGTTAAATAGTGAATTCTTATCACAAAAACTGGGGTATTTGGGTATATCAAACACTAGATTACTATGATTATTGACTATTGTCTCTTGTGTATCAACTCTATTTCACTGATTTGCTACTTTAGTTCTCAGCCAGTAAAGTTTTGATGATTACTGTTTTATAATATAGTTTGAGATTTGGTATGCTAGACTACCTTTCTTTGTGTTTTTCTTTTCATTAATTTCCTTGTTATTTTTGACCTTTTGTTCTTCCAGATGAGTTTTGTTCTTATTTTTTTCTAGTTCTATGAACCAGTTTTTGGTAGTTTGCTTGAAATGGCACTGACTAAGTTTGGGTAGAATTGTCATTTTCATTATATTGGTTCATCCTATCGATTTGCAATTGATATTTTCTCACTTGTTTTGATCTGACTTTGTATGAAGACTATTATGTAATTGTATTAATATAGTTTCTGAGTTTGTCTTGGAAAATTGACTCCAAAGTATTTTATTTTGAAGTTAAGTCAAATTTCTCTTTCTTTCTTTTGATGCTGGGCTTTATTGGTCTTAAAAAGAAATGCTAAGGATTAGGTAGAATTATCTTATATCTTGCAACTTTGCTAAAGTTTTTAATTATTTCAAGCAATTTTTATAGCTGATGCTCTAGGGTTCCCTAAATATACCATAATATCATCTGAAAACAGTGATAGTTTTGCTTCCTCATTATCTATTCTGCTTCCTTAAATCTCTTTTTTCTTCTCTTGTTGCCTATAGTTAACATCTCTGGTGTTATATTGAATAATAGTAGTAATAATGAGTATCCCCGCTTCACCCTGATCTTATGAAAAGGCTTTTAGCTTATTCCCACTAAAAATAATGCTGGCAGATGATTTTAGATAGACACTTATTATTTTAAGAAATGCTCCCTTTCCAATGCTTTCTAGGGTTGGACGCTTATTTTGCCAAAAGCTTTATATCTATTGAGATAATCACATGATTTTTGTTGGTTTTGATATAGTAAATTATTATTGATATAGTAAATCATGTTGAGAGTTTTCCTAATATTGAACCAACCCTGAATTCCTGGTATAAATCCTACCTGGTCATAGCATATAATCCTTGCTAACATTTTGTTTGAAATTTTTGCATCAATATTCATTAGGGAAACTGATTTATAATTTATTTTCTTTGTTTTAGCTCTTCCTGGTTTAGGTATCAACACCATATTCATTTCATAAAAGGAGTTTGATAGAACTCCTTCTTTGCCTGTTTTTCCAAATAGTTTATATAGTATTAGAATTAATTGTTCTTTAATTGTTTGGTAGACTTCACTCATTAGTTCATTAATGGTTTGTTCAACTTTTTTGGGTCATTATGTAAGTTATCAGTTTTTTGATCTGCTAATCTAGATAATTTATATTTCCATAAATATTCATTAACTTTGTCTAGATTGCCAGACTTAATGGCATATAATTGGACAAATATTTCCTAATGATTATTTTGATTTCTTCTTCATTGGTGGTAATTTCAAATCCTCTTCATTTTTGATAATAGAGATTTGGTTTTCTTCTTTCTTTTCTAAGATCAAATTAACCAATGGTTTATATAAATTATTATTGTTTTTCTTCATAAAACTAGCTCCTAATTTGGGTCATCCAAAAAGAATACATTGAATTTTTTTTGCCTTTGCCTTTGAAGTCTTTATATTTTATTACATGGTCTATTTTTGTGTAAATGCCATGTGCTGCTGAGAAAAGGTATATTCCTTTCTATCCCCATTCAGTTTTCTCCTAAGGTCTGTAATATATAAATTTTCTAATATTCTGTTTACTTTCTTAGTTTCTTATTCATTTTTTGACTGGATTTATTGAGTTTGAGAGGGGACAGTTGAGTTCCTCTACTAGTACAGTTTTGCTATCTATTTCTTCCTATAACGAACTTAACTTCTCCTTTAAGAATTTGGATGCCATACCACTTGGTGCATATGTTTGGTAATGATATTGCTTCATTGTCCATGGTTTCTTTTAGCAAGATGTAATTTCCTTCCTTATCTCTTATAATTAAGTCTACTTTTGTTTTTACTTTGCATTAAGAATTGCAACCCCTGCTTTTTTTTTCACTGTAGTTGAAGCATAAAAGATTCTGCTTCAGCCTCTTGCCTTTACTTTTTATGTTTCTCTCTGCTTCAAGAGTGTTTATCACCAACAACACATTATAAGATTCTGATTTTTGTTTCCCTCTGCTATCTGCTTGCATTTTATGGGGGAATTCATTCCATTCACATTCATATTTATGATTACTACCTATGTACTTTCCTATCCTTCCTCCTGTTTGTTCTCTCACCTTGTCTCTTTGCTTGTTTTGCCCTTCCAGGACCTATCTTGGGGCACTATGGTTGTCTAGAGATGAGCGATGGGAGAATTACAACAATTCACTACTTACTCTTCCTGGAAGTAGTTCACAAAGGTATTTTATAATGAGGCCTAACCATAGTGAAAAATACTATGTCATGTTAATATAGCAAATTATATGCCCTTAGTCACTGTTTTACTTTTCATGTTCCTACTTTTTTTCTTCAATTCATCTGGACAAGTGCTTCTAATTCTACCTCCATTTCCACTATTCATATATTCATTATACTTTTAGTTTTTGATAAACCATTCTTTGAGAGGATTCTTGGCAGGCTTTGTGGGGAATGGATAGGGGAAATGACTAAAAAAAGATTGAAACTAAGTAATTTAGTGTCAGTTATCTAAAAAAGAAAAGCTGATAATTTAATACACCCTATTCCTTATACATTCTAGGAAAGGGAAAAGTTATATATAAACATTGGCCCAGGAGCCAGCAGATATCTTTTTTACTTTTTAGATCTTATTTATCTATTTCCTGGATTAAACCCAAACAGAGCACAAAGCTGCCAAGTTACCTCTTAGAAGAAATCATGTTTCTTATAATTGAGCCTCTTTGCAATTATCCACTACAGTCACCTCAAATTTCTGACAAGGATTCTAACCAAATGAATGGATGGATCATAAGATTTATTATAAATTTATAGTGATATCTTGCTGCACAAGAATAGTATTGTGTTCTCTCTTTGTAAAAGATACACAACCACTCAAAACTTTGCTATTTGTCCATAGGAAAGTTTGGGTCATAAACTAAAACTTCCTTTAGATAATTCAGTACTGCAGAGCCATATTTAATTCCCCATCCAGTTTTCTTATACCTAGTTTGCTTTATACATAAGCAAAAGAGATCTCAAAGATGATTGATTTTTCCCTCTTCCTCCCAAGTTGGTCTTCAGGGTAAAAAAGTGTGCAAGGTGGGCATAATGAATGCTGCTGATTGCTGACCCTGACAGCTTCACATGACAAATAATTCATCATATGTCCCATGAACTTAAAGGCTTGCACTCCTTGGGAACTAGGAGAGGAATGGCCCAAGCTGAATATTTCTTGGTGTGGTTCAGACCCAATCTAAGTGCTAATGCCTTCCTGGCCCCATGGAAATGAGATTGCTTCTTACTCTACATCTATATCTATATCTTACTCTACATCTATAAATATGAGAGATCTTTGTGGACTTGATTCTCCATTTCTTTGCTCATCTGCATAGCTCTTCTGTGAGTGAGTCTTCTGCAGTGGATGCACAGAGTAAATATTTATGTGGTTTGTGTGTGTGAGTGTATGTTGGGGGGAAGTGAACTTATAATGAAACAATCCTATTTTTATTATCTTGATAGTATGATATCTATACTTTTATAAGAGATGGTTATTCTTTATTCTTTAAGAAAAAAAACTAGGAAGTTCCATTCAATTTGGCTACCTTCAGGATATCTCTGATTAGAAATATGAAAAAATATTATAAGTGAAAGTATCTTGGAATTTTTGTATTTGCTTTTTAATTTTAATTTACTTGGGAAATTGCATCCAGCAGCAAGGCAATTCAGTAAATTTGTACTTCCATTAAGAACACTGAGTGCTTCACTAATACATCCACAGAAAAGCACTATGCTAAGTATTTTCAGGCTGATGGTACATTATGAATTTGCAATCTGAAGGATTGAGTTCAAATTCTGGTTCTGTTACTCATTAGTTATGTGATTTGGGGCAAATTATTTAATTTCTTTGGGTCTTTTATGTTTCTGTTTTTGTTGTTACTATTCAATCATTTCAGTTGTGTCTGACTCTTTGTGACTTCACTTGGGAAGAAATACTGAAATGGTTTGCCATTTCCTTCTACAAATAATTTTACAGATAAGAACACTGAGGCAAAAAAGATTAGGTGACTTGCCCATTTATTTTTTAAAAAGAAACTCTAGGGCTTAAGTTTTCATTTTTTGTAAAATGAATGGGTTGAAGAAAAGGATCATAGTGACCTTTACAATTTGAGAGCTTATGATCTAAAGTTTAGATGAAATTTACTTTTATGAAGCCAATGGTCTGGTAGATAAATATCAATGTGTCCCAAACAATAAATAATTGCATTAATGAGGTGAAAGAAAAGTGTGGTGTAAATTTTGGGGAAGAGTATGTGGGGAAGATCACTTTCACTGGAGTAGAAAGGAAAGAAGGAAAAGAGGTTTCCTCAAAAGAGTTTGACTTTAAAGGACAGATAGGAATTCAACAGATGAAAAGAGAAAGACAGGATATTCTAGGAAAAATGATCAAAATGTCAAAAATAGGAAAAATGTGGGGTAGGCTTGGGGGGGATATCCTAGTTTATTTATTTTTTAAAATTTCAATAGCAATTACACTTAAAGATAATTTTCAACATTCGTTTTTATAAGATTTTGAGTTTTAAATTATTTTTCTCCTTCCTCTCACCGCAAGACAGCAAACAACTTGATATAGGTTAGTATCCTGGTTTAATTAGTGAGAATAATATGGATAGAGAGGAATGTGAAATAAGGTTGGAAAGGTGAGTTGGTTTCAGATTGTAGAGGGTCTTAAATATTTTCAACATATAGCTATCATAGAAGCATAGATTGATAGCTCTGTGGCTCAAAGGATAGAATAAGACACTATCTAGTGCTATGATCCTGTGTAAGATCACATTGCCTGCCTCAGTTTCCCCAACTATAAAATGGAGGATCATAATATCACCTCCCTTACAGGGTTGTTGAGAAGAACAAACAAGATAATATTTGTAAAGTACCTTGCAAACCCAAGAGGCTATCTATTTCTAGCCCTTATTTTATGTATGAAGAAATTGAATCTGAGTATAATATATTTGAACTCAGGTCTTCCTGACAAAATGTGGCAAGCCCTCAAAGGGATGGAAGGATCAGATTTTCTTATTGTCTTAATGTAGGTTAAGAAACAATAGTTAGAAATCAACATGGAACAACTGATTGGTTTAAGATAGGAAAAGTAGTATGACAAGGCTGTATAATTTCACCTTATTTACTTAACTTATACACAGAATACAACATGCAAAATGCCAGATTGGATGAATAAAAAATTGGAATTAAGGTTGCCAGGAGAAATAACAATCTCAGATATGTAGATGATACCACTCTGATAGCAGAAAGTGAGGAAGAATTAAGTAGGCACTTGATGAGGATGATAAAAGAAATACAAAAGCTGGCTTGAAGCTTGACATCAAACAAACAAACAAACCAAAAAACCCCTAAGATTATGGCAACAGGTCTCATCACTTCCTTGCAAACAGAAGATGATGAAATGGAAATAGTGACAGATTTTATATTCTTGAGCTCAAAAACACTGCAGACAATAACTGCAGCCATGAAATTAAAAGATGCTTGCTCCTTGGAAAGAAAACCATGGAAAATCTGGTTGGCATACTAAAAAGCAGAGACAACAGCTTGCTGATAAGTCTATATAGTCAAAGCTATGTTTTTTCCAGTAGCAGTGAGAGTTGGACTATAAGGAAAGTTGAATGCTGCAGTATTGACACTTTTAAATTGTGGTGCTAGAGAAAGTTTTTGAGAGTCCCTTGGACAGCAAGAAGATCAAATCAGATTAATTAAAGAAATTAATTCAAGCCATTCACTGGCAAGGCAAATATTGAAGTTGAAGCTTAACAACTTTGACCACATAATAAGAAGATAGGACTCATTGGAAAAGAACCTGATGTTGAGAAAGACTGAAAAAGAAGGAAAGGGGGATGGCAGAGGATGAGATGGATAGATAGTGAACATGAGCTTGGACAGAGTTTGAGAGATAGAGGAGGAGAAAAGGACCTAGCATGCTATGTCCATGGGATCAGAAAGAGTTGGACGTGACTGAGGAACAGCAATAACAACAGCTTCTCGATTCTGGGCCTAGTATTCTATTCACTGAGTCCTTAGCTTTAACTCTCAGAGAGAGGATTTAAACCTAGGTCTTTGTGAATACAGTTCTCAGTATATACTATGTGCAAAATTATGCTGACTCTGTTGAGGAAAGCTATCACAAGCATGGTTGCAATTTTCAGAAATGTTGAGTGGGTAGATACAGCAGAACAAGATTAGGAAACAGTTAATCATTGAACTTGTCTAGATTGTAGGGCACAAGAAAGGAATAATATGGAATAAAGAGGGAAAATTAAACTGGTTACAGAACATTAAAAACCAGGCTAAGAAGTTTGAGTTTTATTTATTGGTATAAGCAACTCACTGTCATTTGGGTGGAGGGAGTGATGTTATCGGGACTATTAATTATTACAATAATTTTGACAGCTTGTACATGTCTGAGGTGGAATTCAAATAATTCCAAGGCCAAAGCTATAGAAAAAAGATTTTTATCTAGGGTAAGGGGAGGATTCTGATGTTAGGATTAGAAGGTTACATAGTTAGAATTTGTTAGGAACAGGGCAAAAGTAGTAGGTAGTAATAATAATAGCTAACATGTATATAGTGCTATAAGATTTTCAAGGCTTGTAAAATAATGATACCCTTGTGCTTCTAATTAGAACATTGATATGATGAAACTTTTGCTAATGGCATCTCTTGGGTAATCAGCTCAGGTGATTGTGGTGGGAGAGGGTTGAAGCTTATGGGGCCCACAGACTTGGATATCCTCATTAAATGCTTAACTAGAATAGAGGTTATTTTTAATCCCCATAGTGCAGAGGTTCTAACCTCTTTTTTTTCCCTTATTTTTTTTGTGTCATGGACCTCCTTGAAAGTTTGGTAAGGCCTGGGAATCTTTTTCTCAGAATAAATCTGTTTATATTCATAAAACAAAAAATAGAGATTGTAAAAGTTATATTGATTAGAATTAGCACAATGAGGTGATTCAAGGAAATTCCAATAAACTTATGATGCAAAGTGGCATCCACATCCAGAGAGAGAACTATGAAGACTGAATGTGGAAACATAGTATTTTCACCTTTTTTCTATTGTTTTTGTTTGCTTATTTTTTCCATTTCATATTTTTTTCTTTTGATTTGATTTTTTTTATTAATCATGACAAATATGGAAATATGTTTAAAAAATTGCATGTTTAACCTTATATCAGCTTGCTTGCATTCTTGGGGACTGGGAGGGGGAAGAGAGGTAGAAAAATTTGGAACACAAGATTTTGCAAAGGTAAATGTTGACAACTATCTTTGCATGTATTTGGAAAAATAAAATACCATTAAAAAAAGAAAGAGTTAGAAAAATATTTTTTAAAAAAAGTTCACAGGCTGCAGCTAGAGAACCTCTAATTTTGAGGTTATATTCATACTTATTTGTTTCTATGTTAAGAAAAAAGGAACAATAACATAATGTTTGTTATTATTTTTTTTTTTAAAGAAAGAGACTATACTAACAATAGAGACTAATTAGCTTGTATGTTCCAAGTTCAGTGGAGCTAGTAGAGTGTTCTCATAAGTGCTTATTTTAAAAGTTGCCAACTCTAGAAATAAAGTCTAAAGGAACCATTGTTCATGCTTCTAAGAGCACATACCTATCAAAGCCATTAACATTACAGTTTAACTGTTATGTGATATGAAGTCACAAAAAGGAAATGTCAGGTTGAGCTGAGCAGTCAACCAATGTCTTGCAGGGAGGCGCTTAAAAGACTCTAGAGAGAATTTTGCAGCATCCTACTGATAATGAATGACTTCTTACAGAAAAAAACAGTTATTTTATCTGTAGCTGGCAGCTAAAACCTATCGTATTTCTCAAGGAACTGCACTACTCTGCAGGGTCACCTCTTTGGCTGGCTGCTACCCGACCAGTGGAAAATTTTCATTCAAAATGCTCTGCTTGCACAGTGGGGAAGAGGCACAGTGGCCAGCACTCCTTGCTGTGGACAGGGCATTAAAGATTCTGTTGATTTCTTTTCTGGCAGCTCTGAAGGATGGTGATCCTAGTTTCCCTCAATGGTCAGGCTGTAAAACACTGCTGACTCAAGAAGGTGGTGCTGATGTTGTAAATAATTTTAAGAACTTTCGGAACTGTTCAGGCTGGATAGATGACACCCAAGAGCATGTTTTATTACTTCTCATTTCATTTTTACTCTGATGTGGGGAACTTCAAATCTTTTTCTGGACCTCGGAAGTTAGGAAAGGTTGAAAAAAGGAGATAGTTTGAAAAGGTCAGATTCTCGGCTTCTGAACAATGGGATGGAGGATCCAGAATTTGAAGGGGCTAGATATATAGTCACCATGCCAGAGGGCTCAGAAAGGTAGTGCCATCTGACACACCTGATTGAAAGTCAAGAGATCTTGGAGCTAATCCCAGCTCCATCTCTGATTCATTGTTATTGTTCCAAACCATATCCCACCCTTTGCCCAAAGCAGCAGAATTGGTTATAGTGAATGAGAGTGGGGGAAGAAGAGACAATAGTAGAGGGAATTAGGCAGTGCCTATTTAGACAAGAGATGGAAAATAAGGAAGAGATTAATGAATGTATGAGTAAGTATAAAAGCCAAGCACTGTGTAACATGTTGAGGATACAAATGGAAAAACTGAATCTCTGTTCTCAAGGGGTCCACAGCATAACAACAACTGCTAATCTTTATATAGTGCTCTAAGGTTTGCAAAGCACTTTCCATGTAATCTTCAAAATGATCTTATGAGGTAGGTGCTATTTTAACCTTCATTTTATAGATGAGAAAACTGAGGTCACGACAAGGTAGATGAGTTGTCCAGGCTCCCACAACTAGTGAGTATTTGAGGCAGTATTTGTACTTGTGTTTTCTTGACATTATCCATTGGCTCTCATAGTTGGAATAAACAACAGAAGAAAGAGAATATTCAGCTGCAGGATAGATGATAATACCTGGAAATACTAGAGATTGCAGGAAGAGAAGTTGGCAAAATCCATGGTTCTTTGAGTTGATTCTATAGGATTAAAGATAGTACTGGGGGTCTTGAGGGAAAGAGGCAGGATAGATTCTAAAGCCTGATAAATTTCCATCTCATTGGAAGAAACAGAGCAACGGCACTAACTTCATTTAAGGCATATAACTGGGTGGGTTTTGGCAATCTGGGTTCAAGATGGCTGTGAGGGGAAAGCAAGTCACTTAACCCAGTGAGCTAGAAAAGAAAATGGCAAGCCATTCCAGTGTTTTTCCCATGAAAACATGAAATTGAGTCACAAAAAGTCAGATATAACTAAAAAATAACAATAAGCCAAATAAAAATAAAGCTTTTTAAATACATAATAAATTTTGAAGAATGAAATAAATATCAAGTCAGCATGCTTAGATCTATATAATATAATTATTTCTTAAATAAGAAACACCAAAGGAAGCAGGATGTAATATGTGGCCATGGAAATCCCATACTACAAGGAGATCAACATTAAAGGGGGAGAAGGGAGTGAAAATAAAGATATGGAACAACAAAAACTTACCTAGAAATTATTTCTCTATGTTCCTCAACTCCACACATTCATGAAGTACATAATGGCATCAAATATCAGTGCCTTGCTATCTTCTGCATAGTATACAACCTTTCCCTCAACCTGCTTCCTCATCACTCCATGACATTTAGTAGAGTGTACTGTGTTCTAAATATTGGGATGCATTAGTACACTTATATCTAACTATACTTTATAGTCATATCTCTAGTAGCATATGAAATAGATGTATATTTAGAATCATATAGTCTTAAAATTCAAAGTTGAAAGAAACCTCAGAGGCCATCTTGTCTAATTTAAACCAGAACAGGAATCACTTGCACTTGAGTATTTTGATATATATGTGTGTATACATATAATCCAAATATTCATGCAACCTATGAATATATACCATACAAAAACTATATGATTTCTTCTGGGTATATTGCAGAGAAGATATAATTCCTAGGTAAGTTTTTGTTGTTCCATATCTTTATTTTCACTCCCTTCTCCCCCTTTAATGTTGATCTCCTTGTAGTATGGGATTTCCATGGCCACATATTACATCTTGCTTCCTTTGGTGTTTCTTATTTAAGAAATAATTATATTATATAGATCTCAGCATGCTGACTTGATATTTATTTCATTCTTCAAAATTTACTATGCATTAAAAAGCTTTATTTTTATTTGGCTTCCTTTTATTTTAATTGGGAAGGGAACATCCATACAAGTAAGTAGGGGGGCAATGGGAAGTTGTAAATCTCAACAATGGGAAACCAGCTTCACAGTTATATATGCCATTGAATCAGAAAAAGGATTTTGGATGTCTGGGAGGCAAATAGGTACCTACAGCAGCATCCAGGGGACAAAACAAGGCCAGAGTGGAATATATGTAGCCAGGGTATGGAATGAGTAACTACCAAGACTTTAAGACTGTTGACAGCAAACCATCTGTTCTAATAAAACATGACAAGGTAAAGAGTCTCTGGAGAAAAAACATGAAACACACTCCCCCCACAACTCCCCCCAAAAGCACTGAACTTAAAGACTAGAACATCTGAATTTGAATCCTGTCTTGGCCACATTCTATATGTGTGTTCTAAGTACATGTATACTTAATATTTCTAAGCGTCAGATTGCTGGTCTATCAAATAAAAGGTTTTGATGAGATGACTTCTATTGGCCTTTATTGTTGTTAATTTATGGTCCCTTTAACTGCTCTAAGATTCAAGGTCCCTAGGTTGAGTAATTGCTCTGGAAGGATGAACTAGGACTGAACTGGGACTGAAACATGAACAGCTGACTTCATCATATACCACCAGAATGGATGTAATTCTAAATCTTCTTAAGGCTGGACTTTAGAAGCTTTGTATTCTTTGTCACAATCATGAAAACAAATGAGAAATTATTTTGGTTTCTCTAATCTCCCCTGTAAGGGATCAAGAGTGCCAATTTCAAGGTTTGCTGAAATATTTATTGTTTTTCTTGAGACAATACAGACAAAACCCAAAAGATGAGATAAGATGAAATTCAGAATTAAATCAATTTAATTTGACAAATAGGGCCAGAATTGAATATTAAGAGATCAGTCTGGACTGCATTCAGAAAATTTATAGAGTGCTTTCAAAAATTGTAGGATTCTTAATGCTGCAGTTAGTTTTTAATCATGACCAACACTTTATGTCTCATCTGGGATTTTCTTGGCAGAGCTAGTGGAGTGGATTTGTCATTGCCTTCTCCAGTACATTTTACAGATGAGGCAAACTGAGGCTTGCCCAGCATCATACAGCTAATGAGTGTCTGAATCCAGCTTTGAACTCAGGAAGATGAGTCTTCCTGATTCCAGTCCTGGTGCTTTATCCACTCTACATCTAGCTACCTGATGCTCGAAAAGCCCATCTTTAATACAAAAATTCTTTTAATGAAGCTATATAATCATGAGAGATGAAATAATAATCTTGTAATAATTAGAACTATGAATAATCCAAAAGACAATAGAAAGGCATGAACTGAGCAAGTAGGCAGTAGAATACTACCAACTATGGTTTGCATATAAGAAAGATTGTGAAAGATATTTGAAAGGACATATATAATCAGATACAAGTGTCTGATTATAAATCAAGAATGAGAGATATCAAAGAGATGTATATTGAGAGGTATATTGGCATATGAAAAAAAAAAACTAAACAGGACAGACTTCTGGTACATTGGTTAGAGCTCCATAAAGGATTTATAGAAAGAATCACAGAGGATAAAACAGCATGGAACAACTGTGATCTGAACTGCTAGTGGCAGAAGCTTCCATACCATTGAAATCATGGATTCATTAAAATAGTAGAATTGGTTAAACTGAGAAGGAAAATTGACTCCTCTTTCAACCTAGACTTCCTCCACACATTCTTAAGTAAGTCTGTTATTAAATGAAACTAAAATACTTTTATAAGAATATTCTGTTATTTTAGACTTACAAAAACTAGCATAGGAATGAATGGGAGACAGATATTCCATCATATCTTCTTTGCTGTTGCTCCCATTTCCACTATGTTTTCATTATATATCAAATGGAATGTGTAATTGGATAAATAAATATAAATAAAAATAAATAAATATAAATAGTATAAATATAAAATATAAATATGTGTGCGTACACACAAAGACATACACACATACATATATATATTCACACACATACACATATATTTATGAGCTTGGAAGGGAATTTTAGAGAAAAAAGTGTTTTATTTTACAGATTTGAAATATTTAAAACTGAACTGATATTTCTCTTTCAGATTGGTTTTAATGGTTCTGGATTTTATAAATCTTTAGATGGAGGAGTTAGCTGCTTAGCTTAAGACTGGATGTGTAAGCAAAGAATTTATGGGAGCACACTCTGGGATATCCGTAAAAAGCACTTGCTTGGGGTTGATAACCAAAAGCCAAACCATCATAATAAATAAGACTAATTCTCTTTTTCAATCTGAACTACAGAGAATTGGGCAATCTTAGTTGTAAATGCAGATTCATTCCTGTGAGTCTTTTAAACCAAGATGCCAGGATAGGTATAATAGGTCGCAATGGGAATATTATCTGAGCTGAGATGATCAAACTTCTATTCTCCCAAACCTCTCCACCAGTGTATAATCAGGAAAATTTATTGAGCAGCCCAATTCTGATCCAAGGCCAGATTAATTTACTTTATAATCTATACTTCTCATTATAGCATCTCATAATGTATTATTACATTGCAATTCCAATCCCATTCATTCCATGTTAAAACCAGTTTTCAAACTTACAAGCCACAACTCTTAGAATTCACATAGGAAGACCATCACTTGAATAATGGTGATGCTGAGGTCTGTGATTTTTTCCCCAAGATTCATAAAGACTATATTCAAAGGAATTTCCGGGTACCCAAAAGCATGCAAGTTAATGAGCCTTAAAAAAGACAGATTCAGCTAATATGTGCTGCTGTGTTTTCACCACAAACTAGTAGGAAAAAAATGATCCATTTGTTCAGTAAAAGCCACTGAAAGCAGAATTAAAGCAAAAACATTTGATACCAGCTAAATCCAATAGCCATTCATTCATCTATAACTCTTGGCAACTGAGTTCTTTGGTGGAAGAAAGCATATGAAATTTAAGCACTGGCTATAGGAACTGGAGTCAGAGAGTGATCATACCAGTATTAGATAGGAATGTTAGACTCACAATGAGGTGCGTAGGTTGAAAAGCTTAGGAATTTAATTCTCACTTGCATCACTACAGTTTAGAACTGAGTCCCATGACCTAATACCAAATTCTTGAACATCTCAAAACAGCCTTCTCTGAGGTCAACCTATTCTTAGGCTTTCCCTTTGCCAATTGTGCAGAATGCTGATGATGGGCCATATATGGATGCTCTGGACTCACAAGATATAGTTACACAGCTCTTGACTTTGCAATGAGTGGGTCTGGGTGCACAAAGCAGCATGCTCAAAATCTCTTCTTATGTCTCTGAGCTTGTTTCAGATTTCATCCTTTTCCCAACAGCCCAGATCGCTGCTATCATCTCTTCTCATTCTAGGACAAACATATTGGTAGAGTGTAGCTCAATGGCTTACACGATTTCTATTGAGATCTTTAGCAGAAGAGAACATTTATTCTATCATACAAACTTCCATTGTACCACCAACTCTATATTGGGGTATTTGCTCATCACTGGCAGTTTGTATAAGTAGTTACAGGTCTTGGTTTTTTTCAATGGGACAATCAATGTCACTTTAATACTTGTCAATATGAGAGATAGGAAAATGTATTTTCACCCCCAATACAATGCCATGTACCAAAGCTGTGTTGTTCTTAGACCATATATCACTAATTGATGATATAGGATTCTCCTTTATGCAATTTGCAGGCCTGAGTGGAATGGGGGTTCACTTCCAACCCTGGCCTCCTCCAACCTAAGAGCCACAGTTCATAAAGCAAACTTGCTTGGCCAGGACAGCCATCTGAGGACCAGGAGCAGCATAGTTATAATGAACCAATAGGAAGTTTTCTCACCATGACTTTAAAAACAGGATATTTCCTCCAAAAAACAGAAGTCAGGGTCATATAAAGGAGAAAATAAAGTATTACAATGGGAGAAAAGTAAGAAATCGAAAAGTATGTACAAGTGGAGAAGTTAGAAAGGCACAAAGTAGAAACAGGTACCCTCTAGGTATTAGATATGATTAAAAAAAGAAACAAAACCTATGAGAGGGAAGCTTTAGCCCAGAGAGATTAATTTAATGAAAGCCAGGGGATATGATAATATCTATATAAGAGTAGATAAAATTTAAACAGTAAATGTCAGGAGGTGGAAGGTGGCTATTACATTAACTTAGCACATCTAAAGATAGGTTAACAGAATCCGAAAGATTAGAGTCAAATCAGCTTATGCAAACAAAAAGCCACATAGAGATGCTGAATATATGAAAAAAAGGGAGGTGGCTAACCTAAGTTTAGCTTTATAAAGGAGCAAGGATCCAGAAAACTAAAGTTGAAGCCAACTGGACAATTGAAATGATGCTAAGGGATGAGATAGACAACTCTTTCATTAAGGATTCTAATTGTCATTACAATCAAAGAAGCAGGGTAATTCAGGTGTCAGAGCTGGAAGGCTGTTGCCACTTTCCAAATAGTCTATAGACTGCACCAAGTTCTCTTCCACTTTGAGAATAATGTTTAGGTAGTATTCAATTCCAGACCACCACAATAAAGCAAATATCACAATAAAATGAGTTACAGGAATTTTCAGGTTGCTCAGTGTGTATAACATTATGTTTATACTATGCTATAATCTATAAAGTATGCAATAATATTATATCTAAAATGTACATAATTTAAGTAAAATACTTTATTTCTAAAAAATGGAAGCTATCCTTGAGCCTTCAGCAAGTGAGAAACTTTTTGCAGATTCAGGGTCTTGTCTCAATGGTGATGATCACTGACTGATTAGAGTGGTGGTTGTTGTAAACTGGGATAGCTATGGCAATTCTTAAAACAAGACAATAATGGAGTTTTCTGCATTGATTGACTATTCCTTTCATTTGAACATCTAATAGGTTATTGCATGGTTATTAATTAGCCTAATTTTAATGTTGTTATATATCAGGGACTAGGGAGGACTGAAGAAAGTAAGGTTAGTGAGTGGAGGAGTAAAAACATAGACATTTATCAGGTAAGTTTGCCATTATAATGATAATAATGAAAAATTGAAATATTGTGAGGATCACCACAATGTGACACAGATATATAAGTGAGCATATGGTATCAGAAAAATGGTGTCCATAAACTTACTTGATATAGGGTAGTCAGAAACCTTTAATTTATAAAAAAATGCAAAATCTGTGAATGACAATAAGGTGCAAAAAACCCAAGGTATACCTGTACTGAAAGGAAGATAAAGCCTGAATTCTACCATTAGCATTTGTTTTAATTAGCCTTTACACATTAACTATAAAACTAAAAAGTGGGAAAGCAAAAGAGATACGTGAGACCTCTCTATGGCAAACTAATGCAACTTTGGGAAGTATAGTAAGCAATTAATGCTTGTTTACTGATTGTACTTCTATGTTTGGTGCTGCCTTTCTGGAAAGAATATTCTGCATTGGGATATACAGCTGAATGCTTCCTAAGGTCTCAGACATAAGATATTATAAAGAATTGGTCAGCTTGTCACAAAGCCTCTGAAGAATCACAGTGTTATAGAAAGAAAAACTCATCATAAAGATCTAGGTTCACTTTTTTTCTCTAACATTTATCTGGGGTAAGATCTTGAGTAAGTAAAACAAATGAACAAAACAAAACAAAATCCAACAAGTCTCCATGGACCTTAGTTTTCTTAGCTGAAAAATGGGAGAGGATGATGAACTACATGAATTTTCAGGTCTTTTGCAGGTCTAACATTATATGAGTTTTTAATTTTAAGAATTATATACCAATAATAACTTCTGGGTTCTTTTATGTTCTCAGAAGATAGAAGCTTTGGCAGTCAGACGTTGTGGAAGCTCAATGATAACAGAACTGGGCAATCTACTATTTTCATTATATAACTAGTGCTTCTGCATCATCTTGTCATCTGTTCCCTTGCAGGAAAAATTTGAGGCCTTTGGTTCCCCATGGGAATGAAATAGTGATTCAGAAGTACTAGGGAAATTCATATAACCTGAGAGTAGAGGTTCCTAACCTGGGGTGTGAGAACTTGTTTTTTTTTTTTTTTTTTTGTTTTGTTTTGTTTTTTTAATTGATTAATAGCAATTTCAATTTAATTTTAATATAATGGGTTTTTTTTTGTATTCTTAAATATTTCATTTGATTCATCAAAAACATTTACAAAGTGGTCCATGACAAAAAAGATTAAGAGCTCATGATCCACCCAAGAGATCTGAGGGAGATCATTCATAGTGACTAAACAGCTCCAGGAACTGCAGAAGGACATTGCCCAGCTTGTGGTAGAATAAGACCATTCCTTCTAAGTGATTTGCTCTTAATTGAGGCAGTTCTGTGGATGATTCACATATAGCAGGGAGCTAATACTTATTTTCCTAGGTCAGTGAGACCTGGTTTCTGTGACTTGTGCTGTTCAGTGATTTACCCTTCAGGTTTTAATTTAAATTATTTCTTCTCTATGAAATCTGCCTTGAATTCCCTCAAAAAGACATGGTTTCTTTTACCTGTGAACTCTTTGTTTCTCCACTTAATTAAATATAAATAATTATATACAAGTACATATTACATACAACCATAATACAAATTGGAATAGCTTATGTAAATGTCATCTACTTTACTATACTATAAATTTTGATGGTGGGAGTAAAGTCATTCATCTTTGGAACCTCAATATCAGCTAGAGTAGTGCCCTGGGAGAAGGTAAAGGATAAGTATTTATTAAACATTTACTGTGTACTCAGGAAATGTGCTAAGTGCTTTACAAATCTTATCTCATTTGATCCTTACAACAACTTTGTGAGGTCAGGGCTGTTATAATCTTCATTTTGTAGGTGAGGAAATTGAGCTAGCTAGAGGGTAAGCGACTTACACAGGATAACACTGCTAATAAATATCTGAGGCAGGATTTAAATATTTTCCTGACTCTAGGCTCAGAACTCTATCCTTTGTGACCCTGGGCTACCATTAAATCATAGAATCATGGCTTAAAGTGGGAAAGGATCATCTAGTCCAGAGATCATCTAGTCCAAACTTGACCCACATCATGAATCATTGTCTGCAAAAATCCCCACTTAAGACAAAATGTTTGAATCAAAATAATAGAAAAAGATGGAATCACAAAGGTAGTTGAATAGTTCTATATGCTCTCTGCTATCATCTGGGCTAAGGAACTTAATAATACTTTTCATTTTCAAGGCTTTCTATATATATATTTCTTTCTTTTTTTCTTTCTTTTTTTTTTTTTAAACAACATTATCCCTTGTATTCATTTTTCCAAAATTTCCCCTCCCTCCCTTTATTCCCTCCCCTAGATGACAGGTAATCCCATACATATTACATGTGTTACAGTATAACTTAGATACAATATATGTGTGTAAATCCAATTTTCTTGTTGCATGGTAAGAATTGGATTCCAAATAACCTGGGTAGAAATACAGTAGTGCAAACAGTTTACATTCACTTCCCAGTGTTCTTTCTCTGGGTGTAGCTGTTTCTGTCCATCATTGATCAATTGGAAGTGAATTGGATCTTCTCTATGTTGAAGATATCCACTTCAATCAGAATATATCTTCATACAGTGTTGTTGTTGAAGTGTACAGCGATCTCCTGGTTCTGCTCATTTCACTCAGCATCAGTTCATGTAAGTCTCTCCAAACCTCTCTGTAGTCATCTTGCTTGTCATTTCTTACAGAGAAATAATATTCTATAACCTTTATATACCATAATTTACCCAACCACTCTCTAATTGATGGACATCCATTCATCTTCCAGCTTCTAGCCATTACAAAAAGAGCTGCCATAAACATTTTGGCACATACAGGTCCCTTTCCCATCTTAAGTATTTCTTTGGGATATAAGCCCAGTAGTAGCACTGCTGGATCAAAGGGTATGCACAGTTTGATAACTTTTTGGGTATAGTTCCAAATTGCTCTCCAGAATGGCTGGATTCTTTCACAACTCCACCAATAATGCATCAATGTCCCAGTTTTCCCACATCCCCTTCAACATTCATCATTATTTGTTCCTGTCATCTTAGCCAATCTGACAGATGTGTAGTGGTATCTCAGAGTTGTCTTAATTTGCACTTCTCTGATCAATAGTAATTTGGAACACTTTCATATGAGTGGAAATAGTTTCAATTTCATCCTCTGAAAATTGTCTGTTCATATCCTTTGACCATTTATCAATTGGAGAATGGTTTGATTTCTTATAAATTAGAGTCAGTTCCCTATATATTTTGGAAATGAGGCCTTTATCAGAACCTTTAACTGTTAAAATATTTTCCCAATTTGTTACTTCCCTTCTAATCTTGTTTGCATTAGTTTTATTTGTACAAAAGTTTTTTTTAATTTGATGTAATCAAAATCTTCTATTTTGTGATCATTATTGATCTCTAGTTCTCCTTTGGTCACAAATTCCTTCCTCCTCCACAAGTCTGAGAAGTAAACTATCCTATGTTTTTCTAAACTATTTATGATCTCATTCTTTATGCCTAAATCATGGATCCATTTTGATCTTATCTTGGTATATGATGTTAAGTGTGGGTCCGTATCTAATTTCTGCCATACTAATTTCTAGTTTTCCCAACAGTTTTTTCCGAATAATGAATTTTTGTCCCTAATGTTGGTATCTTTGGGTTTGTCAAAGATTAGATTGCTATAGATGTACCCTTTTTTGTCTTTTGTATCTAATCTGTTCCACTGATCTACCGGTCTATTTCTTAGCCAGTACCAAATGGTTTTGGTGACTGCTGCTATATAATATAGCTTTAGATCAGGTACACTTAGACCACCTTCCTCTGACTTTTTTTTCATTACTTCCCTTGCAATTCTCGACCTTTTATTCTTCCATATGAATTTTGTTGTTATTTTTTCTAGGTCATTAAAATAGTTTCTTGGGAGTCTGATTGGTATAGCACTAAATAAATTAGTTTGGGGAGTATTGTCATCTTGATTATATTTGCTCGGCCTATCCAAGAGCACTGAATGTCTTTCCAATTATTTAAATCTGACTTTATTTTTGTGGCAAGTGTTTTGTAATTTTTCTCATATAATTCCTGACTTTTCTTTGGTAGATGGATTCCCAAATATTTTATGCCCTCGACAGTTGTTTTGAATGGAATTTCTCTTTGTATCTCTTGTTGTTGCATTTTGTTGGTGATGTTTAAAAATGCTGAGGATTTATGTGGATTTATTTTGTATCCAGAAATTTTGCTAAAGTTGTGAATTATTTCTAATAACTTTTTATTAGAATCTCTGGGGTTCTCTAAGTATACCATCATATCATCTGCAAAGAGGGATAGTTTGATTTCCTCATTACCTACTCTTATTTCTTTAATCTCTTTCTTGACTCTTATTGCCGAGCCTAGCATTTCTAATACAATATTGAATAGTAATGGTGATAGTGGACAACCTTGTTTCACTCCTGATCTTACTGGGAAAGGTTGCAGTTTATCTCCATTACATATTATGCTTACTAACAGTCTTAAATATATGCTCCTGACAATTTTGAGGAATATTACATTTATTCCTATACTCTCAAGAATTTTTAGTAGGAATGGATATTGTATTTTATCAAATGCTTTTTCTGTATCTATTGAGATGATCATATGGTTTTTATTAATTTGATTATTAATATGGTCAGTTATACTAATAGTTTTCCTAATATTAAACCAGCCCTGCATTCCTGGTATAAATCCTACTTGATCATAGTGTATTATCCTGGGGATGATTTTCTGAAGTCTTTTTGCTAATATCTTATTTAAGATTTTTAGCATCAACATTCATTAAGGAGATTGGTCTATAGTTTTCTTTCTCAGTTTTCAACCTACCTGATTTAGGTATCAGTACCATGTCTGTGTCATAAAAGGAGTTTGGTAGGACTTCTTCATCCCCTATTTTTTTCAAATAGTTTATATAACATTGGGGCTAATTGTTCTTTAAATGTTTGGTAGAATTCACATGTAAATCCATTTGGTCCTGGGGATTTTTTCCTGGCGAGTTGATTAATAGCTTGTTCTATTTATTTTTCTGAAATGGGACTATTCAAGCATTTTAACTCCTCCTCTGTTAATCTAGGAAGCCTATATTTTTGAAGGTAGTCATCCATTTCACTTAAGTTATCAATTTTATTGGCATAAAGTTGGGCAAAGTAACTCATTATTTCTCTAATTTCCTCTTCATTGGTGGAAAGATCCTCCTTTTCATTTTTAAGACTAACTATTTGATTTTCCTCTTTCCTTTTTCTAATCAGATTTACCAAAGTTTTATCTATTTTATTGGCTTTTTTATGAAACCAACTCTTGGTTTATTTATTAATTCACTAGGTTTTTTACTTTCAATTTTATTGATTTCTCCTTTTAATTTTAGAATTTCAAGTTTAGTTTTTGGTTGGGGGTTTTTAATTTGGTCTTTTCCTAGATTTTTAAGTTGCAGGCCCAATTCATTGATCTTCTCTTTCTCTATTTTATTCAAGTAAGGCTCTAAAGATATAAAATTTCCCCTTATTACTGCTTTAGCTGCATCCCACAAATTTTGGTATGATGTCTCATCGTTGTCATTATCTTGGGTGAAATTATTAATTGTGAAATTAATTGCTGTTTCACTCAGTCATTCTTTAAGATGAGATTATTTAGTTTCCAACTACTTTTTGGTCTATTTATCCCTAATGCTTATTGAATATAGTTTTTATTGCATTGTGATCTGAGAAGAAGGCATTTACTATTTCTGCCTTCCTGAATTTAATTTTGAGATCTTTATATCCCAATATATGGTCAATTTTTGTATAGGTTCCATGAACTGCTGAGAAGAAAGTATACTCCTTTCTATCACCATTCAGTTTTCTCCAAAGGTCTATCATGCCTAGTTTTTCTACTATTCTATTTACTTTTTTAATTTCTTTCTTGTTTGTTTTGTGGTTTGATTTGTCTAAATCTGAGAGTGCAAGGTTGAGATCCCCCACTATTATAGTGTTGCTGTCTATTTCTTCTTGCAACTCTCTTAACTTCTCCTTTAGGAAGTTAGATGCTATACCACTTGGTGCATATATGTTTAGTATTGTCTATGCTACCTTTTAGCAGGATATAGTTTCCTTCCTTATCTCTTTTAATTAGATCAATTTCTGCTTTTGCTTGATCTGAGATAAGGATGGCTACCCCTGCTTTTTTGTCTTCATCTGAAGCATAATAGATTCTGCTCCAACCTTTTACCTTTACTCTGTATGTATCTCCCTGCTTTAAATGTGTTTCCTGTAAACAACATATTGTAGGGTTCTGACTTTTGATCCAGTCTGCTATCCGCCTCCGTTTGATGGGAGCGTTCATCCCATTCACATTTACAGTTAAAATTACTAATTCTGTATTTCCTGCCATCATATTATCCCCTGATTATGCTTTTTTCCCCCTTTCCCCCCCTGAACCCCTTCCCCAGTATTGAATTTATGGACCCCACTTGTGGCGCGCAGCTCTCCCTTTTTAGTATCCCTCTTCCCCTTTAAGTCCCTTCCCCTTTCTTGTACCCTTCCCTTATTCCTCTTTTCCTTTTCCCTTTTCCTCTCCCCCCTTATAATGAGGTGAGAGAGAAATATGTCAGTTATTTACTCTTTGAGCTACTCTGATGAGAGTAAGATTCACACAATGTTTCTCCCCCTCTCTAAATTCCCTCAGATGTGGTAAATTTTCTATGCCTGTTCCTGGGATATAGTTTCCCTCTTTTTATCTCTCCTTTCCTGTTTTCTGATACTATCCCTTTCCCTTTACTACTTCCCTTTTTTATGTTATATCAGTAAAATCAAATTATCCATGTGGACTTTCTGTATATCCACAACAGAGATACAATTCTCAAGAGTTCTTTTTACCTTTTTTCTGCTTCTCTTGATTCTTGTGGATATAAATCAAATTTTTTGTTTAAGTCTGGTTTTTTTCTTAGAAACAAATGGAATTCCTGTTTCATTAAATGTCAATCTTCTTCCATGGAAGAAAATGCTAAACTTAGCTGGGTAGTTTATTCTTGGTTATAATCCTAGTTCTTTTGCCTTTCGGAATATCTGGTTCCAGGCCCTTCAATCCTTTAATGTGGAGGCAGCCATATCTTGAATGACCCTTATTGTGGCACCTTGATATTTGAATTGTTTTTTCCTAGCTGCTTGCAATATTTTTTCCTTTGTTTGATAGTTCTGCAGCTTAGACACAATGTTCCGTGCAGTTCTTTTTTTAGGGTCTTTTCCAATAGGTATTTGATGAATTCTTTCAATGCCTATTTTTCCTTCTGTTGCTATTATCTCTGGACAGTTCTCTTTGATAATTTCCTGTAAAATAGAATCTAGGCTCTTTTTTTTCATCATAATTTTCAGGAAGTCCAATGATCCTCACATTATCTCTCCTAGATCTAATTCCCAGGTCTATAGATTTTCCCAGTAAATATTTGACATTATTCTCCAGCTTTTCTTATTTTTATTTTTGTTTTGTTTGACTGATTCTTGGTTTCTCAATGAATCATTCATTTCTATTTGTTCTGTCCTGATTTTTAATGATTTATTTTCTTCATTCACATTTTTTAGTTCTTTTTGTATGTGTCCAATTGAGTTTTAAATGAATTATTTTGCTCTGTTCAATTTTTTTTTTCCATTTCACTAGTTTTTTTTAGTGAGTTATTTTCTTTTTCCAAATCACAAGTCTTACTTTCTTGGGAATTTTTTATCTTTTCCACTTCAGAAATCCTACTTTCCTGTGATTTTTTAGCCTTTTCTAATTCACAAATTTTGTTTCCCTGCACCTTCTGTGAATTCTTAATTTTTTCCAACTCAAATTTCAGGACGTTGTTATTCTCTATCATAGCTTCTCTTTCCTTTCCCCATTTTTCTTCAAATTCTCTTAACTTTTTAATAGTCTCTTCTAGGAGAGAGTTATATGATTGGGGGGGCAGGTATCATTCCCCTTTTGGGTGTTATCTGGAGACTCTCTGCTGTTAGCCTCCTCGGAGTTGGATACCCGCTCTTTCTCTGTATAGAAGGTGTCAATCATTCTCTTCAGTTCTTACTCATTGTTAACACTCTGTTGGGGGTCTGTCTTTGGGTAGGAAATTCATCAGTTTCCTCCCAGACCAAATGGATGCAGCAACTGTGACTGGGTTAAGAGAGATCTCTGGGAGAGAGTTCCCCTCCCCCTTCCTGAAATGACTCAGAGGTGGTTAGCAAGGTTGCTTTGAGAGGAGTGCCCAGTAAAGGACCCCTGCTGTGTGGCCTAGCGACTGCCCTGAGGCTAGGGGCTGAATAGTGAAAGTGTCACAGACCCCAGCCAAAGCCTCCCGTGGGGCCGTGGATATTAGCAGCTGATGTGAAAAGCCCCTGCACTCAAACTGGAAGTCTCTGCCTGGAAAGTATAGTCACTGTTGCAGGGGTTCCATTGCTTTGGGAGTTCTGCTGCTGCTGGAGTTTTGCTATTGGGAGAATTCCACTGCCTCAGGCTGAGCCTTGCACTGTGTGGATTAGAAGCTACCCCGGGCTGTGTCCCTGCTGTTCAGGTTCTTAACTGCCCCAAGGAAAAGCCCCAGACAGCAGAAGGGGGCTGCACAGCTGTGTGAGATCAGTGTTAGGTCACTTCTGGTTTGGGGTGTTTATATTTTATGGTTTTTTATTTTAATGTGGCTTGATTTCTCTTTTGATCTGCTGTTTTATAAGCAGAGTAGAACTATCAGCCTGTGCCAGATTCCTCTATCTCAGTGGCTTCTCTGATCCCAGAGTTCTCCCCAGCCTGTTTGGCACAATGTGCTAGCCCCTAATCCAACCCTCTCTTTGCCAGTCTTTTTTTTCCTCCCCTCAGAATCGACCTTTTCTGTTGAAATTCCAGATTCTCTTTGGCTGGTAAGTTGTGCTTCTAATCCTTGTGGTTTTTATCAGTCCAGAGTTATTTTTGAGGCTGATTTAACTAGTTGGTATTGAAGGTAGAAGGGAGCTTAGAAATGCGTATGTATCTTCTCCGCCATGTTGGCTTCGCCCTTTTTTCTATATATATTTCAAAGTTTTTCCTTTGTTGTTTATGTCATTTAATTCTTTCCCTTTATTGCATATAAAATATCTCCCAATTTAGCCAGTAATAAATCTGATGGGCAAGTTATAAACTTACATTATTCATTGCTTATATCCTTGGCACACATTGCTGGCTTGATTAGAATCTGGTCTAATTGGGAAGTGATTGGATGGATAGAAAACTGGAGTTGTCAGAAGATTTGAATTCAATTCTTGGATTTTCCACTTTCTGGTGATCTGAGTAAGTTTATTAATCTTTAATTTTGGGCTTCCTTATCTATAAAAATGGGTAAAGACAAAAGCTGACATTTATATTACACACACATGTGTATCTATCTATATATATATATATAATATATGTATATGTCTATATAATCTCATTTGATACTATATCATGCTTGGGAGGTAGATTACTAATTATATTCCACTTCTGTAGATAAGAAAACCTTGGCTCAGACTTGTCTATGTTTGTACAATCAACAAGTGTTAGAACCTAGAGTCCAGCAGTCAATTATCTTTACACTATACCACACTGGCTACCTCATTTGATTTTTGGCCAGTCCTATTAAAAAACCTTAGCTATTATTATTTTTAATCAGACAAAATTCTTAAATTCATATGTTAAATAGACCCATTAGCTTCTTCTGAGACAAATGTCTTATTTGACCATAGGCTAACTATGGTCAACTATCATTAAATTGATATATCCAAATCTTGAAAATTTCAGGCACAAGGGAGGATGGGAGAGAGTTCAACATAAAGGAATCATTTCTACTGAAGGAAAAATTCAATAAAAAGTTCCATCATCCTAATTAAACCAAAGTAATACCAATATCTTGGTAAATATTAGCTTTGTACACTTTGAAGTATCATTTGATAAGGGATTGCAAAGAAAATTTCCCAAGGCTAAACTGAGCCTCATAAGCAGCATCTTATTAGCTGTATATGATAATATGTGTCCAAGAACATAGGTTTGGATATATAGGTCAGGTGGCTTATGATGTGTTATAACAGCGATGAGTTCACAGATATATCCTTTCCTCACAACAACACTTTGAATTAAGGGATTCAAGGATTATTACTTTTCAGGAAAGGTAATTGAGACTCAAAAGTTAGGAGATTTGAAGAATTGTGACTATATTAGGTTTTCTGGCTCCATTATTTTCACTCTATGATGCTGCCTTTCATGTTATGGAATCTCTCAGCTCTGCTGTCTATTGCTTGTATGACCTGGGTCAAGACACTTAAAATCTTGAGGCCTCAGTTTCCTCATCTATAAAATGATTAGATATCTTCTAAAATTTTTTCTCATTCTAAATCTAGAAAACTCATGAGGAAGGACAGAAAGAAGAACTTAGCCAATTTTAAAGTCCTACTTTTAGAAAAGGCAGTTTGGAGGAGCAGGAAATATGCTAGATCTAAAATTGGAGTGCTGGATTTGAATCTCAGCTTCAATACTTGCCAGTTGTGTGACTATAGTGAATTCATTTAAACTTTCTGGGATTCTGTTTCCCACCATGTAAAACTGAGATAATAATACTTGTATTACATAGTTTGCAAGGCTGTTTTAAGGAAAGCACTTTGTAAACTTTAAAGTCATATAGAAATGTGAATTCTGAGTTATTCAGTAGACCTGAAGGATCATTAGAGGCAAGTCAAGATGTTAAGAATGTTTAGATCATCTTCTTTTCTAACTTGTCAATATTTCCTAGTTAATATGAATTAAAGAAGGAGCACTGGGGAATCTATTAGAGTAAATGTGAAATCTGGCAGTCTCCTTCCCCTACGGTCTCTTAAATTTCATCCCTAATAACTCAGAATAAAATTATTACACAAGATACTCATAAAATCCTTATAGCTCATTTTTTCTGAGTATACATTTGGGGTAAGGAGAAATCACTTTTTACATTTTGGCTGTTGTTCCTCCCTCATAATCACATCTGGATCTCAAATCCCCCATCTTCCATTCTGTGCCATCTGGATGGTAGTTCATTCATTTTCTTGCCTCTTTTTAGGGACATGCTACAAACCTCTGAATGTAGAGGAGCTAAGAACCCAAGTATCCAAGTTCATTGTTGTACATGTTGTACATGTTGTACATATTTTATGCAGCAATTTATATTAATAGTTTTCTCCTTCACTACAAAGAAAAGAGGGAAGTCCAGCATTCCTTTCACTGATCAATAACAGTATTATTGAAAAATAATGGTATATCTGTTTGTATAAAGTGCATTTTCCATTATAAACTTGTCTAGAAAACAAATTCCTTATGGGAAAGAGAGTCTCAGAGAATGAACACTCAGGAAAGTAAATGGTACTGATTATATATACTATGCTTATCCATTGAGCACAGAACCCTCTTATCCTCCCAGTTCTGCAGATGCATTAGGAGCCTGATAATAACAATGTAGTGGTCAGTACATCAGGGATCTTTTAGACAAAAGATATATGTGGGAGGGGGGAGAGGGGAGCTAAGCAGGGAGTAGGGATGGAGAAGAAGTGAGAGGCTGGAAAGAAGAGGGAATAGGAGGACAGAGAGAACTTGCTAGAAGTCTCATAGGAAAAGCAAACTCAGGAAAAGAAATTCCTTCAGGACAGTAGCCCAAGCTTCTGAACTCCACTCCTGGGGAATAAATAAAGGAATCAAACCACACCTAATACTCCATACCAAAATAAGGTCAAAATGGATACAAGATTTGGGCATAAAGGATGATATCATAAACAAATTAGAAGAACAAGGGATAATTTACCTATCATATCTTTGAAGAAAGGAGGAATTTATGACCAAATTTATGACTTTGATTACATTAAATCAAAAAGTTTTTGCACAAACAAAACCAACAGAAATAAGGTTAAAAAGGAAATACAAAAATGGTGGAAAATCTTTAGTCAATATTTCTGATAAAGGTTTCATTTCTAAAATATAAAAATCTATGTCAAATTTATAAGTATACAAGTCATTTCCCAAGTGATAAATAGTCAAAGAAAATTAATAGATAATTTTCAGATGATAAAATTAAAGACATCAATAGTTATATTAAAAATGCTCTATATCACTATCGATTAGAGAAATACAAATTAAAACAACTCTGAGGAACCACCTCACACCTTTCAGATTGGCTAAGATGACCAAAAAGACAATGATAAATGTTGGAGAGAATGTGGGAAAACTGGGACACTAATGCATTGTTGGTGAAGTTGTGAAATGATCCAATCATTCTGGAGAGCAATTTGAAAATGTGCCCAAAGGGTTATAAAACTGCACAGATCCTTTGATCCAGTGGTGCCATTATTAGATCTGTATCCCAAGGAAATCATAAAAGAAGGAAAAGAATCCACATGTGCAAAAATGTTTATAGCAGTTCTTTTTGTGGTAGAAAAGCAATGGAAAATGAATAGATGCTCTGGGGAATAGCTGAACAAATTATGGTATATGAAGGTAATGGTGTATTATTGCTCTATAAAAATGATCAACAACCTAATTTTAGAAAGGCCTGGAAAGATTTACATGAATTGATGCTGAGTAAAACAAGCAAAACCAGGAATAGATTGTATACAATAGATTGTAACAGAAAGACTGTGGATGATCAACTATGAAGTTCTTCTCAGGGTTTTAGTGATCTAAAGCAATTCCAACAGACTTTGGACAGAAAATGCCATCTATATCCAAAAAAAGAACTAAAAAGACTGAAAGTAAATCAACAAATATGTTCACTTCTTTTTTTTTTATTTAAAAAAAATCTCTCTCATGTTTTTTTTTCCCCCTTTTGCCCTGATTTTTCTCTCCCAACATGATTCATAAAGTGATATATTAAAAAAATTAAATTAAATTAAAACACACACCCACACCCACACCCACACCCACACCCCTAAAGGAAAGTACAACTGGGTTGTAAATTCACTTCAGGAAAATAAAATTTGATAGAGAGGAACTCATCAACAGCAAATTAAAACTTCCAGAGACTGAAGTCATTGAGATTTCCAGAAAATTGAAAGAGGAGACTATTTTATCAATATGAGAAAACTCTTTTTTTTGGTAAGAAGCAAACCTTCTGGAAGATAGGCAGTTACTCCTCATCTAGGGAACTGATTCAGGAAAAAACAAAACTGAGAGTCCTTGCAACCTTAGTAATCTCAATCTATCTCATATAGAATAGTTATAATTACCAGATCATAGTTTTTGGAATTGGAAAGAAGCTTAGAGGCCATCATGTTCACACTCTGCCCCCTTATTCTTTACTATATGGATGAGGAAACTGAGGCCTAAAGAACTAAAGGGATACATAAGGGCACATAAGGGCACATAAGTATTAAGTGATTCAATAGTCTTTCTACTATTCTATCATCCAGTCTACACAGTATTGAAAAGGCTGATTCCAGAAGCAAGACCTGGAAGAATAAAATTATCCAAGAATATCCAGGTTAATTCTCTGAACATTTGTATGAAGGGTGAGGACTTGTTTTAAGATGTCTTTAATTTTTCTCTTTGCAATTTTAAACCTTTTTTATGCCATATCTTCCTTATTCTCCTTTTTTCCTTCCTTTTCCCTCCACTCTTATCTCCTCTTATTCCCCTCCTTACCTTTTCCTTTCCTTTTGCAGACCAGTCTCTAATTTATAAATCATAATCTTAAAGAGTTGCCTAGATTGACTAAGAAATTAGATAATATGCTCCGGGTTACACAGTTGGGGCAAAACAAACCCAGATATTCCTGACTTGAAGAATCATAGATTTAGAATTGAAAAAAGAGTCTAAAAGTAATTTTTCTCAAACCTCTCATTTTACAAATGAACAATTTGAATCAGTACAGATAGATTTAAGTAACTTGCAAAAGGTCACACAATAGGAAGGAGAACAACTTGGTTTAGGCCTCAGGCCCTCTGGTTCCAAATCAAGAATGCCTGGCTAGCTTCTATCTACTTTACTGTAATGTCTCTGTGTAAACAGCTGAAAATACTTTTCAATAAAAATATGAAGGATTGAGTGACATGTTCCCCTTGATCCTGGCTATAGGCAAACCTATATAGAATGGAGCAGGGTTATCTCAACAAATAAATCAACAGGGAGAGCTAGCAAATTTTAAAAATTTAAAATAAATAAAAAATTATTATTATTTTTTTAATTTCTAGTGACTATTGTTGGTGGAAGGAAATTGGAGGTTGGGTAAACTCATGTAGGCCTACTCATTAAGTAGGCTATAATCCTTGTTCTCAAAAAAACCAAAGAAACAAACATCACTCTTCCCTATTAAGTCTAATAAAGCATTCAAATCAGCAGACATTATTTCTCTGGAACAAAGTAGAAACAAACACATAAATATGAGTGAGTTAATTCAGATTTTGAGTAAATATTGTTAGGAATATATTCAGAAAAAAGAAAATAAGAAATAGAACATTTCAGGGACACAAAAACTGTTCCATCTTAATAAGAAATGGGACAATGAGATGATTCCATTTAAAACATTTTGCAGAAGTCCTTGATTCTGCTTGAGTCATAGGATTTAGGAGTGTATTTTATTGTGAAACATCTTGACAGAGATTGTCAATAAAGACATTTATGATGAGTTTAAAAGAAAGACCTATCCCACCAAATGCTATATCATTTTTGAAACATGCCTATAGTCAAGTGAATTCTGATATCATTTCAGAATCAGCCAGTTGGATTTTTAATCCCTCAGCCTGTATCCATTTATAGAAGGAAATGGCCAATAATGACTAACTGGGTTTGAATGACTCATCACTGGTAATCTAAGTAAACTAATCACATAGGATTCCAATATCCAATGGTAATCTGACATTCAACAAGAATGTGAATTTGGCCATCTATTTTGAATCCTTCTGGTAATGAATTTTTTTGTAATGAGCTATAATTCCAGATGACTGCACTTCAGAAGCATTCATGCATGAAGCAATGATAGTTCTGAAAATACATAATACTACTTATAAAAAAAAGTCATTCATTTAATAAAACCACATAAAATTATACTACCATTCCATTTGACTAGAGATTTCTCTGACCCATTTCAGTCATGGAAATCTCTAGAGGTGATAAGTACAATTTTTTCTTTCTTTTTAATTGGGTTAAATGTAACAGCAGGAATAAGCAGTCATGATGTGATTTAAAGAACTAGGGTTAACTTGACCCCAAACATGCTGCAGTAATATGTCACTGTGCTCAAAATTCTAGCATTAGAAATTCAGTACTTTTGCCTAATAAGTATATTTTTAAAAAGAAATATCCTGGATGATTCATGTTTTAGGGAAAATTATTTTAATTAGTTCTTTAAGATCCACAAAATGAGAGTATTGATTTAGAAATGGAGAGCAAGAATTTATTTAGCATAAAATAGGAAGCAGGGATCATTTAGAAATATGGAGACCTGGAGGATTAGGTAGATATAGTTCAAAGCTTCTTAAATTGTGTAAACAGTTACAAAATCCTATTGTGTAACTGAATGCCGGAATTGTGAAAAATTTGGCAAAAGTAAAAATAAAAGTATCAAATATTTTGCCAAGATTTAATTTTTTATGTAAACATAAACAAGCATATCCATCTCATTAGTGTGGAAATTTGCCTTTATCTTTAATAAATGGTAAAATTGTATGTATAACAAAAATTGTTTAAAATAAATTTCTTTATGATTTATTATTAGTAAATGTTTGATTTATATACTTTTCAATATACTTATAAATCCAGGGTCATGTAAAAATTTCTCAGGGAAAAAAGGGTTGTTAGTCAAAAAAAAAAATGAAAGGAGCTCTGACCTAGATGAAGTTCTGCAAAAGGTGACACCTGAGAACTGAAGGGAGCATTTGATGTTCCATACAAGAAGAGTAAAAGGGCACCCCAGGGTATGGGAAAGCTATGAATGAAAAGCAGATGGTAGATCTTCAAAGATAAATTTGCCCTTTTCCATGTTTTCTAGCAGTGAGAAGAAAGTAGAAGACATTATGAAAAGGAAATTACTCAAAATACCTCAAACTTTAAAAAATATTTCTTGAATGTCACTCAAAACACTTTCCCCCAATATTGCTCCAGACAATTTCTACAGTGTAATAGATCACTGACTATTCCTGAAATAAATTATGTTTTTCCTCAAGTCATTGTATCTAGCTGCACTTTTTTTTCCTTCTTCCCCCCTAACCAAATCTTATCTTTCCATCAATTGCAATTCAAATTCTACATAAAGACAACTCAAGAATATAAACCAATATTACTAATGCATACACTTGGGTCTAAGTCTAGGGGTGTGCTGGTAAATATTTAACAACCAGTTCTCTGGGGGGATAAAAGAAAGTATGTACCACACATTTTTAAAATTAATTTGTCTATTAGCATTTTCTTCATCAAATTCTTAAGTCTCAATAATCAATAAAATAATAAATCATATTCTGATTTGGAGCACTTACCAATTTCCAACATGTATAATACACAGACAATTTTAGACTTGGCTTTTATAAACTGGTGTAAAGCTGGCTCTAGCACCCCTGGGTCTAATCATATCACTTCTTGGTTCAGTATTTATCGGTTCCCTATGGCCTTTAGGATAACAAACAAACTCCTCTGGTTGACATTTAAATCCCTTTTTGGTCTTCTCTAACCTGCTTCTTAGATTGATTACACCATGACTTTTCGTCCCCTGAATGATTACAATGTTATGTCTATTAGATTATGCACAAGGCAATGAACTATTATGTTAGAGATATGAAGACATAACAGAACTGATCGATGACATGAAGGAGTTTACAACATTTATTGGCACATTACCTTTTGAATAATTTTTAATCAATTGTTTCTTAATTTGTTTGCATCATTCTCTTGTTTCCATAAGAATCATAGAATTTCCAAGTTGGAAGACCCTTTGAAGTCAAGTAGTTTAAACAGGGTGAGACAGAACTTCTGAGCATGACTCCCCTCATTAGCATTCATAATAGATTGTGGAAAATCTTCAGTATTGGGTGATTGACCACCTTTTAAAGCAGTGCATCCCATTTTTGGACAGTCCTATTTGCTAAACAGGTTTCCCATAAAGAACATGGATCTTATATATGCCCCTTTAACTGCTTTCCTTCCTCCAGCCAACCTCACCTAGTTCAATGCCTTGCATACAATAGACAACAAATGTCTGTTGGTTTTGGTCTATCTTTCCCTAGAAGAAAATAAAAACAACAACCAAACAAAAACCCTAAATCTTCTCTTTTCTGTCAAAAATCCTCATCTTAAATCGATCATTTTCAGTCTCCATCAATTTGACTTCAACAATATCCCTTTCATTCTTACCACAATTTCCTTAATCCACTTTCTCATGACCTTTCTTTTAGCACTACATCCTCCTTCTAATTAATCTCCCTGAATTCAGCTCTCCATTCTCCAATCCATCTTCTCTACAGTTCCAAAGAGAGATTACTCAAAACAGAGGCTTGACCATATCATTCTCTTGTTGAAGGGGCTTTTGTAGTTTTATACTTCGTAACGAATGCCCTTTACAATGTATCTCCCACCTATCTTTACTGAATGATTAAACACAATTCTTTCTCACAGTGTGGTTCAGCCAAACTGGTTTTCTTGCTATTACATTTTCACCATGTATCACTCCCCAACTTCTGTGCCTTTGTACAATCTTAAAACACTCTCCTAATTTACCTTGGAATTTTAGCATCCCTAGCTCCCTTTGAAGTGAGACTTGTGTCACCTCCAACAAGAGAACTTTCTTGATTGCACTAGATAGTGCTCTCCTTATACAAAATTGCTTAGTATTTTTATTGTTTATATTTTGTGTTTGCTTTATGTTCAGGTTGTTTGGTGGTTAAATGGCAGAAGGGGTATAACTCAGGTCTTGAATTTTAAAAGATCCCAAGTTTCAATCCTGCTTCAGACATTATATCTGTGTGATCTTGGACAAGTCTCTTAAAAAAAAAAAAAAAACAACTTTGCCTCTGTTTCCTCATCTGTATAATGAAGATAACAATGACATAGTGATTGTGAGAATCCAGTGAAATAGCATATATGAAGCACTTTTAAAAGCCTTAAAGTGCTTTGCTTTACAAATGTTAACTATTTATTGATTGTCTTTTATAGATGGATCAGTTCCTTGAAGGGGAAAACTGTTTATTTTTATTTTTGTGTTCCCTAATTCAAAGCATGCTTCCTGGCGCTTATAAATATAAGATTAATTGATTTGAGTGTATGGGCAACTTGGGGGCACAGTGAATAGAGAGAGCTGGGTCTGACACTTACTAGCTTTGTGATTTTGAACAAGTCACTTAAACTATTTGCCTTAATTTCCTCATCTGTAAAATGAGCTGGAGAAGAAGATGGCAAAATACTCCAATATCTTTGCCAAAAAATCCCAAATGGGGTTACAAAGAGTTGGATGCAATTAAAATGACTGAATAACAACAATTTTACTTTTGTCCTTAATATATGGTACAATGGATAAAATGCCTATCCTGGAGTCAGGAAGACATCTTCTTGAGTTCAAATATGAAGAAGGAAATGACAAGTCATTCTAGAATTTTTGCCAAGAAAACCCTAAATGGGACCATAAAAAATTGGACATGACTAGTTGACTAAACCATAACAATTGATTTCTTGCCATTCCTCATGCCCTTGATGCACACAAGATTATCAATGATCTTTCTAAAACTGATAATAATATTCTAGCTATGGCCTGATCAGGGAAACAACCACTGAAGATGCTAAGCAGCTCCATAATCTTTAAGTTATATAGCATTAGTGAAAGCCCGAGTATACCTCTCAGTCATGGAGGGACTGGACCTTTTAATGAATAAAGGAAGAACAACAACAACATAGAAAAAAGGATTTCCAGGGCAGGTGATAAGAGTTAAACCTTTCTATACATATTTCTTGCATGAGGCTTATTACAATTATAGTCTATCTACTTCCATAGATGCCTATGTGTATTTGTGGGAAGAAGTGAAGGAGGTTCTTGGGTGAAATCTTTGTATTAACTTTCTTTACCTTATTATCCAAGAATAGTAGTAGCTGGGACCCAATCTGCCAATTCAAACAGAAGCTGGGTATTATTGCTATAATTTCTTTTTCTCCCTTTCCCCCTCCCTCTTTCTCTTCTTTCCTGTAGTTCTCCTCCTCCCTTCCTCTTTTCCTTTGCTCTTCCTCTTCCCCTTTCCTTTTTTCTTCCTCTCTTTTTCCCTTTTTGTCTCTGTAGAGTTGAGAAAGATATGTTTTTCTTCAGATTTGCAGGCTATTCTTCTCTCTGAGGGCTGTTATTGCTATTGCTGTAGGTGTAATCCATAGGCACTGAATCATTATGTCTGTCTGTCTGTCTATCTATCTATCTATCTATCTATCTATCTATCTATCTATCTATCTATCTATCTATCCTTGTGGAAAGTTTATATCTAGTAATAGTGGTTTTTAAATTTGTTTTAGAAATCTCTCTCTCTTTTTTAATACCTGTAGATTCTGCACTTGAATTTGCATGCTCCAGGCATGACATTCTCTAGGCATTCATTCAAAACGTTAAGAAAAACACAAACTGGAACTCATTTGGAAGTCAAGAAAACATTGTATTCTTGTTTCTGACACAGTAGTCCTGCCATCTTACTTGAATCAGTTGACCTCTTAGTGTTCAAGGCTGTTAAGACTGTTATGGTGCTGACCTGTGTTAGCAGGAGTTTTCTCCTCCAAGAGTTCTTTGTATTGATAGAATCACAAATACTGTCTCTGTCCCTATCCCTCACTGATTTAATTTCTTTAGATCTTGGCCTTGAATTTGGGGCCAGCATGACTTTGAGGATAAATGCAAGTAAATGCTGTCATTATCTGCTATCTAGACTGCAGAAATTTTGACAAAGGTCCTCTCTAATTCCAATAATAATGATAATAACTAGCATTGTAAGGCTTGAAAAACACTTTTTACAAATATTATCTCATTGATTCTTGTAGCAATCTTGGGAAGTAGGTCATTATCCTCATTTTACATATGGGAAAACTGAGGAGGACAGTAGTTAAGTTACTTGCCCAGGGTCAAACAGTTGGTAAATATCTGAGATAAGATTTGACCTCAAGATTTCCTGACTCAAGGCCTAGTGATCTATCCACTGTATCATCTAGTTGCCTTAACCCATTACTTTATCACTCATATTTATTACTTATGAATTTGTCTAGTCAACTCTAAAATCTTCCCTAACTCCTGGTCACCAATTGAGTAAAATTCAAATTTCTTTGCATTAAAAACTAGATATAATCCAGGGGTGAGTTACATTTAGTCAATGGGCCTTTTAAGGCCTGTGGAAATCATTTGCTAAGGCAACAATAGGTGAAGATGAGCTGAAAGCTAGGTACAACTTCCTACTACTTGAGTTCTTTAAGTTGATAATTTTGTATGGCTCACAAATAATCTTAGAAATATCCAAATGACCCTTGGCAGAAAAAAAGTTATCACCCCTGATTTATAACTCAACATTATCCTCTTTTCCACATCTAATCTCAGGCTATTCCCTTCCATACACCATAGATTCAGACTGTTTAGAACTGCCTGCTTCCCCTTAAACAGACATTGTGCTTTCTTGCCTTGGTGCCTCTGCTTGTATTCCACATGTCTTGAACATATATATTCCCTCATTTCTTCACTGATTGAATAAAGCTCAACTCAAAACCAACTCATCTATGAATCTTTTCTTTACTCTCTTAGTTTTTAATGACTTTCTCTCATGGGGACCTCACATAGAATTGTATTTGAATTTCTTTAATATGCTTTTAAGACTCAAAGGAATAGCTACAGGGTAGGAAGAGACTCTAGAGACCAACCAGTCTCACTCCTTAATCATATAATTGAGTCAATTGAGGTACAGAGAGGTTAGTTAATTTAAACAAGGTCACCACAAGTAATAAGTACCAGAAGTGGGATTTTAAACCCAGGTCTCCTGCATCCATGTCCTGTGCTTTTGTCATTCATTATTTTTTAAAATTATGGTTATTAGAGTAAGTATCATATCCTATATGAGATTCCAAGTTCAAACTGGGCAGAGACACTGATTAATTTTGCATTAATTGAGTAAGTATGCAACATTTATCAAATGCTTACTTTTTGTCAGCCAGGCAACTACGTGGAGCAGTGGGTAGAGCCCATGGGCCTGGAGTCAGAAGGACCTGAATTCAAATTTGTTATGCACTATGGTTGCAACTTATTAGTGAAACAGTTCTTGATCTTAAGAAATTTATATTCTCCAAAGGAGAATAGGCACACAAAGAAGTATATAAAATAAGTATCTATGCAACAAAAATAATATGGGGGAAGGGGAAATTGAAGTTGGAAGAATCAGGAAAAGTAGAAGGTGGAGTTGAGATAAGTTTTGAAATAATGCGGGATTCTCAGATTCAGAGGTGAGGAAGGAGTATATTTGAGGCATAAGACAAAGCTAATGCAAATGTGTGAAGACAAGAGATGGAATATGATGAACCAGGATTAGAAACAAACAAACAAAAAAAAACTGTTGGACCAAAGAATGCTTGAGAATAATAGAGTAAGGAATTTTTTTTTTTTTTTTTTTTTTTTTTTTCCTGAGGCTGGGGTTAAGCAACTTGCCTATGGTCACACAGCTAGAAAGTATTAAGTGTCTGAGACCAGATTTGAACTCTGGTCCTCCTGAATTCAGGGATGGTGCTCTATCCACTGCACCACCTAGCTGCCCCCTATATTAAGGAACTATATACCATGCCAAACAGGCATTTATATTTGATCTTCCTGAATATTTAGCCCAGTACTATGCAGAGTAGGTATTTTTGAAATGTTTATTGTATTAATTGACTTGGATAGCTGATATTTGTACTGAAACATAGCAGATTGTAAGTAAATATTTGTTTTTGATGTGATTAAGAAGTTATTTGATTTTAAAGCAACTAGGACTCGATGGAAGTTTAGGACAGCTTCTTCTACTTAAAAATTCTTAAAATTACCAAAAATGCATTATTCATTTTTAAAATCCTCAAACTCCTTATGTCTCACGTAATTTAATAAATTATTGAATTCTAAATGTAAAATTATATCTAGCTCAATAGACTTGTAATTGAAATGGTTAGTTTATGAGTGACAAGACAGAATTTCGAAATGAATGGTGACTCATTTATTTCCTGATTTGTGCTTCTGGGCCAAATAGTTAAAAATTAGATTGATTATTAAGGGGCTTTTGAGAGATTGATAAAGGGGCTTTGTCATTCACTCCTTGGTCCACCAAACTATCATATTTGGTTTGCTCACTTGGGATACCACACCTCCTATTCCTTATTATTATTATTATTATTATTTTTTGCTTATTTATTTTTATTGGCTTCTTCCTCACACCTTCCTCAGTTAGAATCTTTTATAATCTTTAGTTTCCTTTAAAGCAGTTCAAATGTTTTATCCTGGAAGCCTTTTAAGATTGTCCAGCTGTTCCTCCTCCACTGCCTTATATTTATCTTGTATATGTGTATACTTGTTGTCTCCCCAATAGAATAGAGCTCCTTAAAGATGAGGACTGTTTCATGTATGTATTGTTATTTACAGAGTTTAACACACAGTAAATGCTTAACAAATACATATTGATTGAATGAGTGATCTTCACTTGTCAGAACTAGCATGCGTTAGTAACTGAGTGAATTAGCAATGTTGAGTTTGAAGAAGAAAAGATTTAGGGGGATGAATGTGGGACACAATAATTACCTTCATGTATTTGAAGAGCTACCACCTGGAAAAGAATTTTGGGCATCACTGTTATTTCTTTACAGATAGGGCCATTAAACCAGATTATTTGTGTGTTGGTTTATTCAACTTTTTTTTTTTTTTTCATCATCGTGAGGGAAATTTCAGTAAGTGGGTAGGAAGGGTATATTTAGGAATGACTATTAAATATTAAGTATTGATAAAACTATTTTTTAAAAAGGTAAAAGTGAAAAGGGATTTGACTTATTCTATTTGATCCCAGAGTTATAGAATTAGGAGCAATAAATACAAATCAAAAGAGATCTATTTAGTCTTGGTGATTTAGAGGATAGTAGATCAGAGGACTGACTCCAGTCCCTTCCCAAATTGTAGTGGGAAAAAGTCAGGGTACTTTAGATAGGGACTGGGTGGGTAAAACTGTAAGGAAGCAATAGATGTGGCCAGAAGGAAGTACTGCTGAGACTCTTTCATACATTTGGAGAGTGGGGAAGGAAGGACAGGACTTCCTAGCTACATTGTTTCTCCTTGTCCACAAGGTTTTCAGTTTGCCTTGGTGGTAATTTTTAATCAGATTTTCCCCTATGTAAAATGATGATGCAGATATCAAACTGTGTGATTTTCCTCTTTCTCCCACCCCTGCTTAGTGTAGGAATACTTTAAGGATAACTGTTGTTTGCTTCATACCAACAGAGTAAGGCTCTTAATCAAACATAAAATTATAGAGGGAGAGGGGACTATATTTTCCTGTCTTTTTTTTTTTTTTTTTTTTTTTTTCTGAAGCAATTGGGGTTAAGTGACTTGCCTGGGGTCATATAACTAGGAAGTGTCAGGTGTCTGAGACCACATTTGAACTCAGGTCCTCCTGACTTCGGGGCTAGTGCTCTATTCACTACACCTCCTAGCTTCACCCTGGCCAAACTCTTAATAAGCATAGATAGGCAAGAGTTTTAATGGCTTGCATGAGGTTGATTGGATGACTCCATGTTGATTGACAGTTCAAGCGGCCAGTGACAAGGATTCAAGAAACCAAGATGATTTAGGACAAGAAAATGCAAAAAGAAAGTATCCTCTGATGTTCCAGAAATGTGAGCCCAATGGACATACTCTGGAATTTCAAATTGTGACTTAGAATCTCCCACAACAAGTACACAGCAGGAATAAAATAGGAGTTAACCTAATTATTAAATTGTCCTCAAATGGGACAAGTCTTAACCTGTTTTCCTCAGTTTCTTCATCTGTAAAATGAACTAGAGAAGGTAAACTACTCCAATATCTTTGCCAAGAAAATTCCAAGTGAAGCGAAGAAGAATCAGACAGAACCTGGGAGGTCCAGGAAAGGTTTCTGCAGAAGAAAGATACACCTTGATCTGAATCTTGAAGGAAACCAAGAACTAATCCAATCATCGAGTCAGCAAGTAAAATACCATGGAGGTGGGAAATAGAAAGTTATGTTCAAGAAATAGAAAGGAGGTGTATTGGATCATTAAATGTGTAAAATACAGGAAGACTGGAAAAAGAGGAAAGAGCCAAGAGTTTTGAATACCAAATTCCTATTTAATTCTCTAGGTAACAGGAAGTCATAAGAGCTCCTTGACAGATCATCCTGACTGCTGAGTGGCATATTGTATAGCTACATAAAGAACTAGTAACTAGGTGGCTTGGTACTTATGCTAGACCTGGGGACAGGAAAATCCCAGTTCAAATCCTGACTCAGACACTAGCTGTGTGACTCTAGGCAAGCCACTTAACTTCTCTCTGCCTCAGTTTCCTCAAATGTAAAATAGAGATAAGAAAACACCTGACTTTTAGGGTTGTTAGGATCTAGTGAGATAATATTTATAAAGTAACTGTAAGAGAACCTTTACACTTGCTAGTGGAGTACAGCCCCTCCCTTCAGAGAACAGATTGGTCTGTTTCTTCTGGGTTACAGTCTTTCCAATACGCCAGCTACATGTTTCCTCTAAATATGTATAAATATGTCTCCCTCTCCCTCATCATATATCCCATGTTCAAAAATGCCTGGCATATAGTGGGCTCTTTACAATGTTAGCTATTTATTTTATTACATTGTTCTCCTGATATTTTAAGATGTTGGACTGTGTCTCACACAGTGCTTAGTTAGTGGGATTCGATGTACTTCCCACACCCTGCACAGGGTATGCAGTCTCAGACATTCTTCATGAGCTCATATAGAAGCTATATTTGTGATCTAATACTAGAAAGAGTAATGTTAGCAATTGATCGACTGAGGGAGTCTTACATTAATAACAGTTAATAATTTCCTCTTCCCACTATATTTTGCTTCACCTCCATACTCTTCTTTATTAAAGACATTCTTTTTAGTAATTTTGACAAGTTGGTAACAAGCTCCAGAGTTGGTTTTTAAGAGCAGATGATACACAAACAAGATGGTAACAGGTTTTTATGACTATAGATTTCATAACGTCTTGTCTCTCAAAAGCACTTGTACAGATTGATAGAGCTACAAAGGAAAAAATGGAAAAAAAAAGTGAAAGGAGGGTATATAAATAGGGTTTTTCATTAGGAAGAACAATTCAAAGCATTAATCCTATTCTGGTAATGTGCCTTTCTTTTCAGTGCATTGACCTGCAATTATCTTCTTTATAAGTAACAGTTAACTATGGGAACAGAAATGTTAAGAAAGAAGTGGAGAACCAGCTGAGAACTACCTGTTTTCTCAGGCATTCATTACCCTTCAGAAAGTGTCCATCAGCTATAATGTTAATCCCAAAGATCCATTTAAGCAATGCATAGCTGGCAATTGAGCACCTATATTAATTTTTAAGTCTATCTGACAGGTTTTAGTCCAAGAACAAGGCTTATGCATATGGAATAACACAGTGATTTCATTCATGCAATCTCTTTCATTAGAGTTTGAATCACAATGACCTGGGATGTTTCCTCTGCCAAAATACTATGACATTATAATACATTTGACATGATTATGAAAATTTGGATATCTAAAAATATACAATAGGAAACTCAGTATACTTAGAGAAAACAAGAAAGTCATTTTTGCAATTATTTTATATTTATGCTTAAATACTGGGAAAATGACTCAAAGCACATGTGCTCCTGTGTGCAGGTCAGGAATGCCCTCTTCATCTGGAAAGGACAGCTTCAAATTATTCTGCTTAAAAGCTAACATTGGCCCAAATTGTCCTCCTCTGTGAGATCACTGCTATCGATAGCACACATTTTTTGCCCACATTTGTCTTCTGAAGGCACCTGAATAATTTAATTATGAAAATGCACTTTGGGTTTCCACTTTTTATTTCCATTTCCTTCAGTAAATTCTGCATTATGACCTTAGCATGAAAAGCACTAAGCAAAAAGATATTTGTTTCTGTTCTTCCTTATCATCTCTTCTCCGGTGTTTAATCATTTCAGATTTTTCTTGGGCAAACTTATTGTTTGGATCATTCCAAGATTTCACTGTTCTTAAATATTATTTGGATTAATGATAATGTATCACTAATATATTCATCTGGTGCACAGAAGCTTAACAGACCCCATAATAAAATAGCTAGCTAGCAGAGGATTCAGTACCAGGGAAGTAAGCAGTCTAATCCATTAGCTAGATTAGATATTTCTGTTTGTTGTTTAGTCACTTCAGTTGTTTCCAACTCTTTATGATACCATTAAAATTTTTTTTTTTTTTTGGCAAAAACATTTGGAGTGGTTCGCTATTTCTTTTTCCTACTCATTTCCAATGAAGGAACTGAGGAAAACAGGATTAAGTGATTTGCTCAGGGTTACATCATTAGTAAATGTATGAGGTCAGATTTGAATTCATAAAGATAAGTCTTCCTGTCTCCAGGCTCTGCTTTAAATCTACTGTGCCACCTAAAGGACTTTAAGTCAATGGAAGCTACCAAAATTTGTAGATATCCCCTAATCTATCCACATCAACACATTGCACAGATTGCATGGACTCTGATATTATCACCCTGAAACAATGTCGATGAAAGGTCAGAAAAAGCCTGATGGATTCAGAAATGGTTTTCTAATTCACTTTTCCTTTTGTACTATTATAAATCTCAAAGAAAATATCATACAGTTGTAGGGAAGTTATATGGAAGAATGAGTAGGCTTTTATGCCAAGCAATGTGCCAGCAATGGAGTAATGCCAAAAACAATGGCATTATGGTAATAACAATGGTTGCTACAAAGCTTAATTGGAATTTGGAACAGAGAAAATAAGTTTGGTGACAAAGTGGTTGATAGATGTAAAGTTAAGAGAAGAGAGTACTGGAAAATTCTAGTCCCAAAGCAATCACATAGAACACAGGTAGAGAGCTTCCCATTTTAAGAGACATACATTATGAAGATATTTATCCAAACGAAGACCCCACATGTAACTTTTAGGATTTTTAATTCTTAATGACATTTAAAAAGCTTTTTTTTTCTTTTTTTTTTTTTCCAAATAGTAGGAAGAAAAGGTAACAAGACAGCAGAAAAAAATAATGGAACTGGTTCATGAGCATATATAGAGAAGAAGCCAAGTGTTCCTTGGGCATGCTAATATAATATATCTTGGGATGAGGACTATCTTTGACCCTTAGAGAAAGGTAAGGGTTTTAAGCACTTCTTAGTTTGGAGTGGGAAGATCTTGGTTTAAACTTTTAGTTTACTACGTACTACCTATATAATTTTGGGCAAATCATTTTTTCCCCCTATAAAATAGCATTTCTCAAACTTTTTTGTCCCAATATTCCTTTAAATGTTTAAAATTATTGAAGACAACAAAGAACTTTTGTCTATGTAAGTTTTACTGATTAACATTTACTGTATTAAAAATTAATTATCCTATTAACATTTACTATATTGAGAAGTATTTTAGCATTTTAAAAATAGTTTTGGCCTCAAAACCCCCCAAAAAGGGTCTTAAGGCCTCAGGAGGCCCTAGACCATACTTTCAGAATAGTTAACCATAGCTACATGACACAAAGGGTAGGGGACAGTGTCCAGACTGGAGCCAAGAATATTTATCTTCCTGAGTTCAAATCTGGCCTCAGACATTTAATAGTTATGTGACCCTGGGCAAGTTGCATAACCCTTTTACCTTAGTTTCCTCATCTGTAAAGTGATCTAGAAAAGGAAATGACAATCTATTCCAATAACTTGGCCATGAAAACCCCAAATGGGTTCATCAAGAGTGGAACACGACTGAAATACAACTGAACTAAATTAAAACTTAATCTGTTCTAAAATGAAGGCTTTGGAGATGATTTTCCAGACCAGATTCCTTAAGGAGTGTGGAGTAGGAAGGAAACTGTTGAATTGTAGGTACATGAAGCAATTTGTAAAGTTGATCCTAATAATGTGAAATATTATTGGCCCTTGGAAAAATCTAATACTTAATGACTTACTTTCCCCACACTCCAAGTAAATATAAACATATACAGCACACACATATGCAACACATACATACACTACACATACATATACAACATATACTAAACAAAGACAGAAACTGAAATGGAAGGTGTGTGAGAATGTACTCAGATGACAATAGCTGAATTAGATAACCTAATTAATTTGTTTTATTCATTAAAATACATTTAGAAGTGATTCTTGCTTGGGTAATGTTAAGTCTAGGAAACCTAAACCTCAAAATGATCTCCAGTTCTTTGAAAAAGAATAAACAAATTAGGATGAAAAAAATGATCATTCTTCTAATAAATTTATTAGAATGAATTTTCAACTGATGGAATTTTTTAAACGAAAAAGTATTGTTTATATGGAAAGTACTGTTTGTTTATGTGGAAGATTTACATGGAAAGATATTCTAAATGGCTAAAGTTGCTTTGCCATTAATTGTGAGAATGTTAAAGTTTTGGGGATAAGTGCATAAGAGCCAAGATGATCATGTAAATGGAGAAGGGAAGGAATAAGCATGAACAAGTGCTTACAATAGCAATATACTGTGCTAATTCCTTTATAAATATTATCTCTTTTGATCTTTTTTTTTTTTTTTTTTTTTTTTTTTAATTTATTTTTATTTTATTTTATAATTATAACATTTTTTGACAGTACATATGCATGGGTAATTTTTTACAACATTATCCCTTGCATCTTTTGATCTTTTACTACAACTTTGTGAGTAGTTGCTATAATTATCCCAATTTTTTACAGTTGAAGAAACTGAGGTAGAAGGTAAGTGACTTGCCCAATATCACACAACTAATAAGTATCTGAGGCCAGATTTTAAAGTTTGGAAGAGGAATCTTCCCGATTTAAGGCTTATCATTCTATCCACCATTCTCCCTTTTTGCTATGTGAGTATGTATGTGTGCATGTGTATGGGGAGAGAGGGGAAGGAAAAGATAGTTTTGCACTTAACCAAAAAATTCTTGGGGTATGAAGGCTCCTCCTTGGCCCACGAGTTTTTCTGTATATATACGTGCATATTGACCACTTCCCTTTTGCCTTTCTTTCTAATTTCCTTAAGACATTTCTCACTTTCCTCTTCCTGCCTGAATATAATCTCTCTTGGTTAGAGCACTCAATAAATTATACCAGGGAGGGAAAGAAGAGGGGAACATGAAGCAAATATATTAAAAACAATTTAATTGGAGGATCTTATCTATCTTTCTGTTTGTCTATTTACCTATTAGTACAGTGTTAAAAGCTAACTAAATATGACATCATAATTTTAGAGAAAGACTGACAGCATATACTTATTCTTACATAAATTTATAATATACTTATGTAAGAATATGTATATAAGTATATATTTGCACAAAAATAAAAGTGGCCAGACTACTAAACAAATCATTTCAATTAAGCACATTTTTTTTCCTTTTCACCATTTGGTTTAGTCTCTATATAATGTCCTAGTTTCACTTATATGGAAGGCCTGATGGGTAAGGAAATGTTTTCTATGCCATTTCTCTTTCATCACCCTGTTCCCAACTTTTTCAAGGAAAACAGCACTTTGTGTCTTATAGGGGAGAGGGAGTTTTCAATGTTAGGGCAGTGGAAGGCGAATTCCTGAGTAATACCTATAAAATAAGCCCACTTGATGGTAAGCTAAAATTTTATATTTTTGCAAGTGAATTTCCAAATTTATCTATGAACAGAAGTTACTAACATTTGTGAAATATTTAGCCAAGCTTGCATCTTGGTAACATGAATCACCAGAAGGTAATACCCGTTGGTTTGATAAATTGTGTTTTCTCTGACTCTGAAATATCTAGTTATTTAAATAAAAATAAATATTGAATTGCAATAAATTTCATCATATCCCATCTAGACTTCCAGAGAAGTTTGTTGCAACTAGGAAGTTTCCTAAATATAATGTATTTTAAGAGTCAACTATGTGTATTTTTTTCCCAAGGTCAGTCTTAGGATAAAAGTTTCATTTCACCAGTGCTAGCTGATTCTTTTGATACTCCAAATTGGTGAAACCACCATTGATTTAATAGGTTTTCATGATAAATTGTTGGTGAGAAGAACCCACTCTTCTTCCTTGTATTCCTCTTCTAATAAATATCAAATGAACCTAATGGAGACAGCATAGTACTGTAAGAAATCCTTGGAATCAAATGATTAGTACCTACATAATCCTGTACAAGTTATTGAACCTCTCTGGACTCGGTTTTTACAACTTTAAGTGAGAGGCTAGATTTGAAAATCTTGGAAGTTTCCTTGGCTCTAGATCTATGATATATGGTGATGACTGTCCAGAAATGAACAGAAACTCCAAAGCATATTTGAGCCAAAAATTTAAGAAAGAGGAGGAGGGAAGGGAGGGAGGTAGAGAGAGGGAGGAAAAAAAGGAGGGAGGAAAGGAGGGAGAGAGAGAGAGAGAGAGAGAGAGAGAGAGAGAGAGAGAGAGAGAGAGAGAGAGAGAGAGAGAGAGAGAGGATGCTTATATCTCCATAGTTCAAAGTTACCTTTGCTTCGTATTCTGGTAGCTACCTCATAATTTGTTGTGAAGCATTTTTTTTTTTTTATATTTGCTCTCTTTTTTGGTCTTGGCATTGATTTCTACTTCCCAATTTCCCCATCTCGGCTGTTAAATTGTATTTCACTGCTGTCACTTTCTGCTTGGCCCGTAGATCTCTCCAGACAATATATTAAAAGTGTATTTTCCAGGTGTATGTATTGTGACAAATATCCATTGTCCTTTTTTTTTTTTTTTTTTTTTTTTTTGCATTCCCTCTACTTTTCACTAATAATGCTTACTATGTACAAGTCACTGTTCTAAGAATACAAATACAAAATGAGATAGTCCTTGCTTCTACATTCTACTTATGGGTACAGGTTTGTTGGTGGGTCATTTTTAGTTATGTTTTACTCTAAAGATTTTCTTGGCAAAGAAACATAGTGGTGCCATTTCCTTCTCTAGCTCATTTTAGAGATGAGGAAAATGAGGGAAACAGGATTAAGTGACTTGCCCAGAGTCACCCAGATAATAAGTATCTGAGGCCATATTTGAACTCAGGAAAATGAGTCTTCCTGTTTTCAGGGCCTTCATTCTATCCACTGTGCCACCTACCATAATCAGATGCATGTTTGTACGTCAGTAAATACAGGACATATACAAAATATATACAAAAATATTTGGTGGGGTCATCACCAACGAAAAGGTAATTTTCCTATTTCTTTTAAAAATTTTATGGGACTTATTCAGTACCTATCAGAGCACCTTGTACCTAATGGGCACTAAGTGCAGTTATCTGAAAGGATCTGGAAGTATCATTATTCAACACAATATGGTGCATTTCAATACAAACTTTGTATAGTCAACTTTCCACTAGCACATTATTGATCTCTATTTGAATCTTTTTTAATCCCAAGAAAAAAGCAATTTAGTAACTCAGTAAAAAACCAAACCAAACCAAACCAAAACAAAAATTCTAGGAAAGTGCTTCACTCCTAGAAGCTTCAGAGATCTGAGCCCATTCAATACTTACAGCTGTCCTCTTCCTCCATGAAAACACTGATCACATAACAGGCATACACAAAGCCAATCAACTGTGGAAGAAAAACAAAAAAATGCCTGTCAGAAAGCTGTAGTGAATTTATATAAAGCACCAATCTCAATTACAGCTTGTGCAATTAGCAGATAAAGAATGTCCTGAATTAACTACTACCATTTGATAATAGAAGCCTTCTTGTATTTTTAACTAACAGCTATCATCTTGGAATGCATATTCAATTCCCATTAGTGTTAATAGGATTAGAAAAAGTTACCCAGGTATATCCTGAACAGACTCTTAGGTATTTAATTGAAATCTGATACTATGGTTACTAAACTGTAAATGACTGGACCTTTCAGAATATTTATTTTGTAATTAACTATTGAAGGAAATGTACTACTTATCTTACAAAGCTGTTATGAGGATCAATCAGCAGGAATTTAATAACTGAATACAACATTCTATGTATGACTGGTGCTAAGTGATGAAGCTACAAATATGAAAAAAAAAAAATAATCCCTGCACTCAAGTTGAGAGAAGCAACGTTTTCTTATCCATAAATTGAGGGGTTTAGCTCAATAATCTCTAAGGTATCTTTTAAATCTAAACCTATGGTCCTATAATCCTGTGTAAACATAAATAGGCACAAAATATAGACAAAGTAAATGTAACACAATTTGGGGGAAAAGCCTGGAAGCTTAGACGATCAGGAAGGGACCTGAACTAATCTTTGAAGAAAGCTAGGAATTCTACAGAGCAGATGTGAGCAGGGACTGCATTCCTGGCATAAGGAAAAGCCTGTTCTGTTTTGCATGAGGAACAGCAAGTACCACACAGCTTGACTGAACAAAGAAGTGACACATGTAGGCAACAGCTCAGCATCAAGTTGAAGGAGCCAGGAGGAAGGGGAAAGGAAGAAAAATGGGAAGGAAATCTCTGACTTCTGTGGTTTTCTTTCAGCTTTTTTCCCTTCAGTGATATAAACTAGAATTGGGAAGGGATTCAAATGCTAAAAAGGAGGAAATTTATTATAGAGCTTCTGGGTAGATCTGTGATCTGATGATCCTGTGACATCCTAGAGACAATTGGGAGCCTACAAAGGTAGTTTTTGGAGGGGGGAGAGTGGTGACATAATAATATTTATATTTTAGAGATTTTTTTTTTTGGCAGATATGTGGAGGATGGATTTTGGAGGGATAAAACTAAGTTTAGAGAAGATTGGGAGACTATTGTTATAGTCTGGGTGAGAGATAATGAGGGACCAGATTAGGGTTGTGGTGACCATTTAAGTATGCAAGAAAGGAAATGTAAGAGGTATTGTGGAAATAGAATTGATCATACTTGCTAATTCTTTGCATATAGAAGGGGAGAAAGAAGGTTGAATTCTTGAATATGCCTAGATTTTGAACCTGAGTGATTATAAGAATGATAGCATATTGAATGAAAACAGGGGAGGAAAGGGAGAATGGTGAGTTTAGGGGAGGAAGGATTCTATTTTACACATGTTGAGTTTGACAGACCTTTGAGAAATCTTTTTGAGAATGACTAATAGGCAATATAATGTCATTCTCAGGCACCATCTTCTTAAAACAAATGTTCACTTCTGAAATCTGTCTCTTCTGAAGCTTTTATCTTGATTAGAAGCAGTGATAAAACAAAACAAAATAAACAACCTCAAACTCCCACCATCTGTGACCCTAGTGTCTTACCCAAGACTTCATAATAGATAGATTTGAAGTCAGAAAAATCTGGGTTTGAAACTTGCCTCTGACACCTTCTACTTTTGTGATAGTTAGTAAATCACTTAATATCTCTGATCTTCATTTATATAAAGGAAAATATTTATATCCTCAACCCTGAAAAATTATAGAGAGGTTTAAATCAATTAACAAGCATTTTTAAAGTTCTCACTGTGGTGTCAGGCATTTTGCTAGGCACTAGAGAGAAGACAAAAGTAGAATATATTCCCTGCTCTCAAGGACCTAATAGTCTAATTGTACATTGTCACATACTATGATCTTAAATTAGAGGATATAATACATGTAAAGCAATTAATAAATGTTTAAAGATTATTACATAGATGTTAGCTATTTGTTGTTATTCTTAAAGCTGGATTAAAGTTTGCATTAGGAAAAACTCTTGCCTAATTTAGCTGCCTTGATTGTACAGATTTAGAATTAAGTGTTTAAGTAATACTTAACTGGGGATGCCAGTGGAAGGGATATTCTGCATAGCTACTATACAGTTGTTTGGTTGGTTACTTGATTTTCTCCTCTGCACCAAGTTCAGATTGAAGGACTCATTTAGAATGTCAGGAGACTTCTAAAGTCACTATGAGAATTCTAAGCATGCCCCTTATACTGATCTTATGCTATAAGCAGGAGTACTAAGGGACGATTTATCACAACTGCAGTCACATGGTGTGTTTTTCATTTCAGTTTTGGTGGGAGGGAAATGAAAATACATCAACATGTTTTGCCTATGTGCTAGGGACCTTTTCAATTGTGAGTCTAAGGTCTTGTTAGTACCTTGGTTCTGGGAAGCCTATTAATTTTCTATAGTTCTAATATAATATAATCTTCAAGTAAAATATAGCCTTCTCTCCTTCACCTTTTTGCTAAGGAGAGTATTCTTAGTGTCCCAGTAGGATGAATTCTTAGTCTGTTTTCTTGGCTGTCTCATCATAATTAAATGACAACCAAAGGTACGCAAATGAAGAATTCCTACATTAACTGCATTACTGACTTCTAGTAACTTGCAGAGACCATACAGCATGCAAATGAGCTCCTTTCAAGATCTGAACATTTCTTCAGCAAATCTACCAAATGCAATCAACGTTGTAGAATTAGATTCTTAGGGACATGAATGACGTGTATTCCTACACTGCTTTTGGAGGAGCATTGGGGAAAAAAAGCAGAAGGTTGATGTAGCAGTCCCCAGAGACAGAACCTAAAAGTGGTTGTGCCAACATATCAACATATTGCCATCATATATCAGTACATTGAAGCTGACTCAGGGAAGCACAGATTTTCAAAGTTGCAAAGGATCCCAAAGGCCATCCAATATAACATATACCTGAATAAAAATCTCTTCTACACCCTTCCTGAAAAAAATGGTCATCCATGCTTCCCTTATAGATTTCTGATAAGGGAGAACTAATTATTTTAGGGGAACTTGACCTCTAACTTTTAATATTCAAGGCCTGTGGTAGTTCTGATTTCTTTTGGGGTAAACATTTGAAAGTATGAATGACTGCTCCTTCACTAAGCCTCTTCCTGACTGGAGATATCCTTGATTTCTTGAGGCAAGTGGAATCCAGAATTTGACATGTTCTACCAAACTAGAAATGACTTGATTACTCACTATCATTCAAGTACAAGATCAGAGAATCAAAAAACTTTAACCCTGGAAGAAATCACAGTGGCTATTCATCTTATCCAATCTCTACTCTACAAGGGAATGCTCACCTCTAGATTTTGCTTGAAGAATTCTAATTAGAGAAAAACTATATTATCTGTAATGACAGTCTATTTCTCTTTTTGGATACCTCTAATTTGTTCCTATGTAACTTTTACTCAGAGCTTTTGGCTGTTCCTGGGAGAGTCAAGTTAAATTTTTTTTCTAATTTACGACTCTTTAAGCACTTGAAGAAAACTATCATGTCTCAAAGGCAGGTGGGTGGTTCTGGGACTGGAATTAGAAAGATCTGAATTCAACTTCAGCCCAAGATGTTTCCTAGCTTTGTGATCCTAAGCAAGTCACTTAATCCTCTTTGCCTCACTTCCTCATTCAAAAATGAGCAGGAAGGAAATGGCCAACCACTCCAGTGTCCTTGCGGAGAAAACCCCAAATGGAGTCACAAAGAGCCAGACATGATAGAAATGACTGAACAACAATCACCACAACAAGGGAAATTATACTTAATTGTTCTCTTCTAGAAGTTAGCTAGCATCTCTTCTTCCAGTTGATCCTTACAAGGCATAGACTATAAGTCCTGGTTAGTCTAAGATGGATGCTTTTCAACTTGTCAATGACAATCTAATTTTGAAAGTTTATCATAAGGTTTACCATGAGGTTCTTTTCTTTTGGCCATAAAAATTCTTGAAACCTTTTTTAAAGATGTGAATTGGAGGGTTTAATGGAGAGAAACCCTATGCCAGTGAAACCACAGATCTTTTGAAAAAAATAGGCATTGTGGGTGGAAAAGGAAATTGGTAGAACCGTCTAGGAATAAGACAACAGGTATACATTAATATATAGAAAGAAGCTCATTTGGATACTTTTTCCAGAGGTTTATGTACGTACACACATGCGCGCACACACACACACACACACACACACACACACACACACACACATACACACACACAAACAGAGGATACTTCTAATTTTCCTCTACTGCCTTATGAAAGCTTTGAACTAATCCAAAGATGCATATCCTTGGGGTAGCTAGATAGTGAAGTGGATAGAGCACCAGCCCTGAAGTCAGGAGGACCTGAATTCAAATCTGTCTCAAACACTGCCTAGTAGTGTGATCCTAATGCCAATTGTCTCAGCAAAAGGAAAAAAAAAAAGAAAAAAACATATCCTTTCCCATATCGAGTGTTTCCCCTTGACAATCCATCCTTCACATAGTTACCAAAGAGGTTTTTAAGAAAGTCTATTTCTAACCATGTAACTCCTAAACTCAAACTCTAGAGACTCCCTATGGCTTCTAGATTTAATAATAGTAATAATAATAAATTTACATAGTTGACTTTTCAAGCTCTTCAAAATCTGGCTTCACCTTATCTTCATAATGCTAATTTATATATTACTCCTTTCCTCACTCTAGTACGTATTCAAACTGACTTAGGTTCCCTCATTATGAGAGGACTTCTCCTGTGTTTGGGCCTTTACATAGGCCCCATCCCTGGAATGAACACCTTAGAATCCTTCATTTTCATCAATACTGTTTAAAGTGACACCTTCAATATTAAAATTCTTCTGACCCTTCCCTCATACCATTATTGCCTTTCTCCCCTAAAGTATATCTTGTATTTATTTTGCATATATTTATACTAGCTTCATAGGCATAATATACATATACACAACACACACACATACACACATGTATACCTTCATACACACATATGTGTGTTTTAAAAATTATATACTTTTACATTTATACACATATATTTATTTATTTTAATGTTATATCCCCTTCTAGAATGTAAGCACATTGAAGGCTGAGACATTTCCATTTAATTTTGCATCTTTATAGTCTAGTACACTGCTAAGCACATAGTAGACACTCAAAAAGCATTTGTTGAATAAGTGGTTTTTCTGAAATGACTCATTGTTTAGTCTGAAAGGAAGTAGGCAATTTATTTATTTCTTCTTTGCCATAATATGTGATATAAGCAGGGTTATTTGATAGGAGGGAAGTTGTAGCTTTTTTTTTTTTTTTTTGTAGCTTTTTAAAATTATACTGACAGCAGGTAGTTCCTCTCTTCTGTCCTCCCTCTTGTGAACATTTAATTTGGAAATTTCTATGTAAGAAAAATGAAACAATATGGAATGATAGAAGCCCTTAAATTAATACTGTCAGGTACAACGGTTCATTAATGAATGCTGTCTTAAAAAATAATGCACTAAGAATTTTGGCTATGCATCAGGAATGTACAGTAACATTAGCAAAAAAAAAAAAAATAATAAATAAAATAAAGACTTCCCATATTGTAAGTCTTAAATCCAGCTATCTGTCTGCAAGTTCTCAAACTAATTTTCCCTAATCATAATCTTAATATTATTACAAACAAATTAATTGAAATTTCTGTTTTTATTTTTGTATTATTGATAGGTGCATTAATAAAATATTTATCTTGGCAAATTACTTTTGCTATCTTGATTAACTAAACTGCTATTTAATTAATAATGTTATGCTCATACAAGCCAGTCTAGCCATCATGTTAATCACCAATTTGCTGAGGGATGATTGTTGTGTGGTTCTTGGTTTTTCAGCATCTGAGCTGAAATAGCCCCTGTTGGCCCTCTGCTTGGCGCCAAGAAATAGATTCAGAGACATGTTAGCCAATAGTAAACCCACATGATGTAAATCATCTAAGGGATAATTACCCTGATCATCCCTGGTTTTAATAAAACTTTGAGAGAGACATTAATCTTGAAGATATCCTTTTCTTCCCCATTAAAGGAAAATGATTATAGCTCTTCTCTTCCTTTGATTCTACCTTCCCTTAAAAATCTGGCTCTATCAATCCCATCTTCTTTGATATATTTGGGGAATGAAAGGGAAATAACATTAGATACCAGCTTTCCACTGGGCTATATAGGAGAACATAATTAGATTGTATATGAAGCCTTTGTGGACAGGATTGATTAATTTGCCTGTGGAGTTTGTATATGGAATTGATTAGTTTATTTTCACATTTGCAGATACCAGAATTTTAAAAATAAAGGACAGGGAGGGTATTCTGCTATTCAGGATGTGTATTGTTAAGATTGAATCAAAGCAGTGAGTCATGGATGTTATTTTATGAGCCTTAGGGTGGGGCAACATGAGGTTAAATGTAATGAATGAAATTCTCATCCATGATAACATTTTGAGAAAATAACCCATGCAGGGCTAGATTTATTTATAAGTAGATATTTTAGATAAATAATTTGAGGGAGCATGGGAAGACACCATTCTCTTCCTGATCCAAATATCTTCCCTTATTTTTTCTGAAGTCCAAAATGTTGAGATCAGTATTTAAAGACTTTCTTAAGGGATTTATAGTCTAATATGGTTAAAGCGTGAAGGCAGGAAAAACATATTAGGTGACTAACATATTCCAATATGCAATGCAAACTTTATTAATGGCATACCTATTTTGAAGAGGGGGAAAAGGGTAAGCATTTATTAATCTCCCTGTGCTAAGAACTTCACAAATTTATTTCATTTGATCCCAATAAAGACTCTGGGAGGCACCGTCTATTTTTACCCCCATTTTAGAGTTCTGAGAACTGAAGCAGACATAGGTTAAGTGACTTTGCCCAGGCTCACACAGCTATTATTATAAGTGACAGGCTAGATTTGAATGTTGGCCTTTCAGATTCCAGTTTTAGCTCTCTATCCATTGTAATCCTATCTATGCAAGCTGCCCAGCAACTTTGAAGCTCATCTTAGATGATGATGATAATGATTGATGCCATTTGTTTTTATATGATGGTCCTTTCTGAATATATGATTGCTTACTATAGTGTATATAAAATATGGTTTCCTTTTGTTATCTGTGTCATTTACATTGTTGTGGCTATCTGTACTGTCTCATCTAGCTGCTTTTCATTTCTATTCTTTGTCAAATCTTGCTAATTTTGTAAGATCTAGTCAAGTCAAATGATTCAAGCACTAATCTCTTTCAGTTTGGTCATAGACATTCTGAGATTTGGGCAAACCATTGGTCTTTAGTCTTTTTATCTATGAAATGAAAGGAAAAATGTAGATGTTCTTCCTTTGCAGTTTCATGATTTTTATCCTTTTTATACTTTTTGCTGATGATGGTATTGAAGAAAGGGGTTAGAGGAGGCTTTCAATACCTTAGTTTTTAAAACTTAAACAATCAGTGAGTTTCAAATCTGGACCAGTTGAGAAACATTTTAATTCTAGGAATTCCTTATACTGATAAAATAATCAGTCCAACAAAAAAGAAAGAGAGAGAGAGAGAGAGAGAGAGAGAGAGAGAGAGAGAGAGAGAGAGAGAGAGAGAATATTAATTTTAGTTTGAGCCCTTTGAACCAAAAGTTTGTTAGATTTACCGGTCTTTCATTTGTTCTTTCAGAATCTCACTTTTATGTCAGAAAAAAAAAGTGGATTTTGCAGTCTGATTCTGTAAAATTCTGAGATTAAACCAGTATAACTATGTACTGCCATGTGATGATGAAGCAGTGTATCTTTTGTCCATTATATGTCTCCCTGTCCATCACTGTTTTCTGATCTTTGGGCTAAGAACAATCTCTTTCCCACTACCTTTTTTCTCTTTCTTCTCCTTGCCTGCTCCATTTCCTTACCCCATATGGACAAAACTATCTTGGGAAGTGTCTGCTGCCCCTTAGGAGTAAGCCCAAATCAGCTTGCTACATTTTGTTAATTCTCTTGCACACTTTAGCTCAGTGCAATTTTTTCTCTGATGTTTGGGAATTATTGTTTACTTAGAGTTTTTTGTTTTTTTAAGTCAGGGGAACCAAATTGTGCATAATATGCTTGTCTCCCTCCACTGTGTATTTGTCTTCCCTTTTAATTTCCAAATTGAGAGGCAAGAAAAAATAGGTGAAAGATTTGTGGCAATGAAAAACTTTAAGGAACTCAAAAATTCACCTAGTCTTAGTAATCCTTTGGGTATGGATATCATAAAAGAATATTAGATACCAGCTTTCCACTGGGCTATATAGGAGAACATAATTAGATTTTATATGAAGCCTTTGTGGACAGGATTGATTAATTTGCCAGTGGAGTTTGTATATGGGATTGATTAGTTTATTTTCACATAAAAGAATAGAGAATAGGGAGTGGAAAGCCTGTTTGTATTTTTTGCAATGTCAGGAGAAGATAAGGAAGATTACTTGCACATGTGGTAGCCTCTGTGTTAAACATATGAGAAGACATGGTTGAAAGTCATATAAAATAGTCTGTGATGTACACCAGTGGATGGAACATTCACACCAATGACTATCCTGAGTTGTGAAAATCTTAAATGACAAAAATTTCAATTTTAGGGTTGTTGCATGAAAATATACACTGAAAATCAGAGTAAATGGAACAAAATCTTTTGGCTTTATATATTTAGCCTACTGGAGTTCTACCAAATTCCTTTTATGACACAAACATGGTACTGATACCTAAACCAGAAAGAGCCAAAGCAGAGAAAGAAAATTGTAGACTAATTTTTCCTAAAGAATATTGTTGCAAAATTTTAAATAAAATATTTGTAAGGATTTCTGATTGTGATTTCTGAAGTTCCCTGATGTAAAGTAATAATAAATATTAACAACACACTATTACATATACAATATATGCATTTTTTAAAAGAAAGAAATGACAAGCAGGATTCTCTCAGAACTTAGAAAGATTCACATAAGCTGATACAAAGCAAAATGCACTCTGTGAAAAGCAATAGCAATATTGTAAGATGATTAGCTGTGAATGACTTATTTTCAACAAGGAGGACTATTCATCCTTAGAGAATTGATTTTTTTAGGTTTTCTTTCACAACATGACTAATATAGAAATGTTTTTCATGACTGCATGTGTAACCCATATTGAATTGCTTATCTTCTCAGTGAGGAGGCATGGGAAAGGAGGGAGAGAATTTAGAACTCAAAATTTTTAAATAGTATTTTGTTTTTCCAAGTACATGAAAAGATAGTTTTCAACATCCATTTTTGTAAAACTGTGTTAGAATTTTTCTTCATTCTTCTTCACCTCTTCCCATAGATAGCAAATAATTGAATATAGCTTAAACAAGTTCGATTCTTCTAAACACATTTCCATATTCATCATGCTATACAAGAAAAATCAGATCAAAAGGTAAAAGAAAAAAGCGAGAGAAAAAAATAAGCAATGAAACAACAATCAAAAAAAGGTAAAAATACTATGCTTTGATGCACAGTCTCTATAGTTCTCTCTCTGGATGCAAATGGCTCTTTCCATTACAGGATTATTGGAACTGCCTTCAATCACCTCATTGTTGGAAAAAAGCCAAGCCCATCTTATTTGATCATGCATGATCTTCTTATTGCTGTGTACAATGTCTTCTTGGTTCTACTCACTTCAATTAGCATCAGTTCATGTGAATTTTTCCAGGCTTTTCTGAAATCAGTCTGCTCATCAATTCTTATAGAAAATAATATTCCATAACATACATATACCATTATTTATTGTGCTATTCCCCAGCTGATGGGCATCCATTCAATTTCTAGCTCTTTACTACTACAAAAAAGACTGCTATAAACCTTTTTGTATATGTGGATCCTTTCCCCTTTTTTATGATCTCTTTAAGATAAGACTCAGTAGAAATATTGCTGGATCAAAGGGTATGTGCAGTTTGATAGTTTTTTGGGCATAGTTTAAAATTGTTCTCCAGAATGGTTGGGTAAATTCAGAACTCCACCAACAATGCATTAATTGAACTCAAAATTTTAAAAACGAATGTTACAAATTAGTTTTACATGTAACTGGGGAAAAATAAAATGCTATTTTTTAAAAAAATGCAGCTTTCAATAGGTATAATGTGCTGCCTCTGGGGTTGGTTAGTTTCCCTTTTCTGGAGGAGCAATTGGAGTTATCCTTTACACAAAAGCTTTAAAAAACTTAAATTAAAAAAAATTGAAGTTGCATGACCTCTTTGGGAATATATTATTGAGGGGATTTCTTTCATGCTTCCATGGATGGGTTGGACTAACTAACTACTGAAGTCACTACCAATTATCAAATTCCATGATTCTGTAACCTGTCAACTTCTGAACAATTTTATAGCCCTTTCTTCATAGTTCCAAATTGCTCTACAGAATGGTTGGATCAGTTTACAATTACACCAATAGTACATTTTTACCTTTTCTGTCTTATTAGTAAATTTTATGAGTATAGGTGGTAATTTAGAATCATCTTAATTTGTATTTCTCTAATCAATAGTGATTTAGAGTAATTTTTTCCCATATGTCTAGACATAATTTTGATTTCTTTGTCTTAAAACTACTTGTTCATATACTTTGATCATATATCAATTTGGGAATTACTTGTGTTCTTATAAATTCAAATTAGTTCTCTATATATTTGAGAAGTGAAACCTTTATTGGAGACACTTGCTATAAAAATTATTTTCCAGATTTCTGCTTCCCTTCTAATCTCAGTTCCATTGTTTTTGTTTGTACAAACTCTTTTAAATTTGATATAATCAAAATTGTCCATTTTATACTTAGTAATGCTCTTATATCTGTGTATCTATCATGAATTCTTCCCTTTTCCATAGATTTAACAAACTATTATTTGTTCTAATTTGCTTATGGTTTCACCCTTCTATTTAAATCATGTATCCATTTTGACCTTATCTTAGTATAGAATAACACCTTGATCTAAACTTATTTTCTGCCACATTGTTTTCCATTTTCCCAGAAGTTTTTCTTCCCAAAGCTGAGGTGTTTGGATTTATCAAAACACTAGATTATTATGATCATTTACTAATGAGTCCTGTGTACTATTCTATTCCTCTTACCAACTACTCTGTTTCTTAGTATCAGACAGGTTTGAACACTTTGTAATACAGTTTGATTTCTGGTAGTTAGACCACATTGTTTCATACTTTAAAAAAATTAATTCCCTTGATATTGTTGATCTTCCAGATGAATTTTGTTTCTATTTTTCTAGCTCTATAAAATGATATTGTAGTAGTTTGATTGGTATGGTACTGAATAAATAATAAATGTTTTTATTATATTGGCTTAACCTACTCTTGAGGAATTGATATTTTCCCAATTGTTTAAATCTGATTTTATTTGTGTGGAAAATGTTTTGTATTTGTGTTCTTATAGTTTCTAGGTTTGTCTTGCAGACAGACTCTCTAATATTTTATAATATCTACAATTATTTTAAATGGAATTTAAATGGAATTTCTATTTCTTCCTGCTGGACCTTGTGTGGTAATATATAAAAATGATGATGATTTATGTCCATATATTTTATATCTTGCAATTTTTGCTGAAGTTATTTCTAATAGTTTTTAGTTGATTATCTAAGATTCTCTAAGTATACCATCACATCATCAGTAAAGAGTGATAGATTTATTTCCTCATTGTCTATTCTAATTATTTCAATTTCTTTTTCTTCTGTATTGCTGTAACTAACATTCATAGCATTATATTGAATAAAGGTAGTTATGAGGAATATCTTTGCTTCACTCTGATCTTATTTGGAAGGCTTTTAGATTATTCCTATTACAGATAAAGCTTACTGATGGTTTTAGATAGATACTACATATAATTTTAAGAACCATTCCTTTTACTTCTTTGTTCTCCAGCATTTTTTAGTAGGAATTGATGTTGAACTTTGTCAAAAGCTTTTTTCACTTCTATTGAGATAATCATCTGATTTCTGTTGGGTTTATTGTATATATGATAACTGTTATTATTCTGATAGTTTTCCTAATATCGAACCAGCCCTACATTGTATATAAGTGGCATCTGTATATCAGTGTAATTAAATCAATATTGGTTTAGCCTGCTAAAACTAACAATGTATTTAAAAATAGGCTCTAACATTTTTTTTCTATAAATACTATAATAAACAGAATAATTTTTTTAAAAATCTAGTGACATAAATTACAAATGAAAAGTAGACCATTACAATTACCAGAGTATTACCAGACAATCTGCTTATCTTTTCTTAAAGAACAATAATATTCCACCACAATAACATAGCACAATTTGTTTAGCCACTCTCTAATTGATAAGCTTCCCTTCAATTTCTAATTCTTTGCCACCAGGAAATAGCTGCTATAGTGACAGCAAGGTGGTACAGTGGATAGAGCACCAGCCCTGATGTCAGGAGGACCCAAGTTCAAATTTGGCCTCAGACATTTAACACTTTCTTAACTGTGTGATCCTGGGCAAGTCAATTAGCCAATTGCCTCAGGAGAAAAAAAAGAGCTACTATAAATATTTTTGTACATATTGATCTTTTTACTTTTTTTTTTGAATCTCTTTTGGGATAACATAGTAATAGTATTTATTGCTAGGTCAAAGGGTGTGCATGGTTTAATATCACTTTGGGCATAGTTCCAAATTGTTTTACAGAACAGTTGAATCAGTTCACAACTCCTATTAGCTAATCTAATTGTTTTGATCTGTATTTCTCCAATCAATAATAAGTTATTTTTTCATATGGCTATAGAGAGGCTTAATTACTCCATTTGAAAACTATTCATATCTTTTGGATCATTTATCAATTTGGAAATAGCTCTTACTTTTATAAATTTGACTCAGCTCTCTATATGTTTGAGAAATGAGGCCTTTATCAAATAAATTTGCTTCAAATTTTTTTCAGTTACGATTGCTAACTATAGTTCCCTCCATCCTATTTCCTGGCCCCCCACTTATTCTAGTCTTTCTTTCTTTTTACCTTCTCCCTTCTTAAAAGTATTTTGCTTCTGATTACCATCTCCCCAATCTACCTCCTTTTTGTCATTCTACTCCATCCCCTACCCCTTCTAATTTCTTGAAGGGTAAGATAGATTTCTATACCCAATTGTGGGTGTCACTTATTCCCTTTGTGAACCAATTCTGATGAGAGTACAGTTTACTCACTCCCCTAACTCCTTCTTCCCCTCCATTGTAAATGCTTTTTCTTGCTTTTTTATGTGAGGTGATTTAGCTCATTCTATCTCTCCATTTTCCTTTCTCCCATTACTTTCTAACCCCTTAATTTTATTTTTTAGATATCATCTCTTCATATTCAGCTCACATCTATGTTCTCTCCCTCCCTCTCTTTCTCCTTCTCTTTCTCCCTCTGTCTCTCTCTCTCTCTCTCTCTCCTGTCTCAGATTCTTTTCTTTTTTTCCCTGAGGCAATTGGGGTTGAGTGACTTACCCAGGGTCACATATCTGGGAAGTGTTAAGTGTCTGAGGTCAGTTCTGAACTCCTGATTTCAGGGCTGGTGTTCTATCCACTGTGCCATCTAGCTGGTCCTCTCTCTTGTTTCTTCTCTCCTCTCTGTCTCTTCTCTTCTCTTCTCTTCTCTTCTCTTCTCTTCTCTTCTCTTCTCTTCTCTTCTCTTCTCTTCTCTTCTCTCTCTCTCTATCTGTAGGTGTGTATGTCATCTGTCTCTGTTTCTCTGACATTTTTGAATATCTAGAATATGATATATATACTTTTCATCAAGAATCCTTGAAAATTCTCTATTTTGTTTATTATCCTTTTTCCCTTCTAAAGATTATACTAAATTTTGCTGGATAAATAATTCTTAGTTGAAATCTTAGTTCCTATGCTCAAAAAGTTATCAAACTGTGCATATCTTTTGATCCAGCAGTGTTACTACTGGGCTTATATCCCAAAGAGATCTTAAAGAAGGGAAAAGGACCTGTATGTGCAATGTGGCAGTTCTCTTTGTAGTGTCCAGAAACTGGAAATTGAGTGGATGCCCATCAATTGAAGAATGGCTGAATAAATTGTGGTATATGAATATTATGGAATATTATTGTTCTGTAAGAAATGACCAACAGGATGATTTCAGAAAGGCTTGGAGAGACTTACATGAACTGATGCTGAGTGAAATGAGCAGAACTAGGAAATCGTTGTATACTTCAACAACAATACTATATGATGATCAATTCTGAGGGACATGACTCTCTTCATCAATGAGTTGAACCAAATCAATTCCAGTAGAGCAGTAATGAACTGAACCAGCTACACCCAGTGAAAGAACTCTGGGAGATGACTATGAACCACTACATAGAATTCCCAATATCCCTATTTTTGTCCGCTGGCATTTTTGATTTCTTTCACAGGCTAATTGTATACTATTTCAAAGTCCGATTCTTCTTGTACAACAAAATAACTGTTTGGACATGTATACATATATTGTATTTAATTTATACTTTAACATATGTAACATGTATTGGTCAGCCTGCTATCTGGGGGAGGGGAATGGGGGGAAGGAGGGGAAAAATTAGACCAAAAGGCTTGGCAATTGTTAATGCTGTAAAATTACCCATGTATGTAATGTATCTTGTAAATAAAAAGCTATAATAATAAAAAAAAAAAGAAAAAAAAAGAAATCTTCGTTCCTTTGCTCTCATATTTCAAGTCCTCAAATCCTCTAATGTAGAAGTGGCTAAATCTTGTATTGACTGTGGCTTCACAATCTTTGATTTGTTTCATTTTGAAATTCTTTTATATTCTCCTTGACCTGGGAGTTCTGGAATATAGTTATATTATCCCTAGGAGTTTTCGTTTTGGGATCTCTTTGAGAAGGTAATTGGTGGATTCTTTCAATTGCTATATTACACTATCATTCTAGAATATCAAGGCAGTTTTCTTTGATACTATTTTGAAAAATGAAGCCTTGGATTTTTGGGTGGGGACTTCACGTAGTCCACTAATTTTTATTCTATCTCTTTTCCAGGTCAGTTGTTTTTCTAATGAGTTTTTCACATTGTCTTCTATTTTTTCATTCTTTAGTTTCATTTTATTGGTTCTTGATTTCTCTTAAATCACTCACTTCCATTTGCTCAATTCTAATTTTTAGGAAATTATTTTCTTCATTGAGCTTTTGTAACTCCTTTTCCATTTGGCCAATTCTATTTTTTAAGGAGTTCTTTTTTTTCTTCAGTGAATTTTTGTTCTCTTTCCATTTGATCGATGTTTTTTTGAGGCATTCTTCTTCTCATTGATTTTTTGCACTCCTCTTACCATTTGGCCTATTCTATTTTTAAGATGTTATTTTTTTCAGTATATATTTGTACCTCTTTTACCAAAATGTTAACTTGTTTTTTCATGATTTTTTTGCATATTTTTTTTCTTTCAAATTTTCCTTTTCTTTCTCTTAGTTGATTTTCAAATTCCTTTTTTAGTCTTCCAGAGACTGAGACCAATTCATATTTTTTAGAGGATTAGGGTATAGGAGTATTGACATTTTTATCTTCTTCTGAGTGTGTTTTGATCTTCTTTGTCACTATAGTAATTTATAATCAGAATGTATTTCTATTGTTTGCTCATTTTTTCAGCCTATTACTTGACTTTGTTAAAGCGGGACTTTGCTATCAAGGTGCAGGGTGTACGGCCTCAAACTTTAGAGGTTTTGTACAGATGTTTTCAGAGGTTCTTCTAGGAACCAGTAATTTCAATTCTTCCATGGTAGTAAGATTTAAGAAGAGGTGGATTGACCACTCTCCTGCTCTTATGAGTGACCACAAGCATTTTGTTTTGCCTTAGAACTATCTATGATGAAGGTCCCTCTTCAGGATTGTGATTCAGATCCCAGTAATGGGCAAAGCAACAGTATCTTCCTTTAGTGTTAGCAAAGAGACCCCTATAATCTCTTTCTGATCAGCTGCTTGACCTCCCCTTATCATTTATGGGCTGAGAGCTCAGGAAGTAGTTGCTGTTTTTATGGCTCCCAAGGCCTCCTCCTGCTTTATTAGGGCCAGGTCTGAGCTGGCAAGCCCTGAACTAGGTTTCACTCTCATTCAGGTGTGACAGATCTCTCCTGCTGATTCTCTAAGTTGTCTTTGGCTAGAAAATTATTTCCATCCTGTCTCTTTGTGAGCTCCAGAAATTGTTTTATGGCATTATTTAAAGGTGTTTAGAGAGGCTTTGGGGAGATCTCTGGTAAGTCACTGCCTGCTTTCTTTCTCCCACCCCTCCTCCCATCTTGACTCTGCCCTTGGATAACTGCAATTTTAAGGAATTTTTTTCCTGACAAGATATAAATTTACTGCTTTACAATATCTACCCAATATGCACAATTCGGTTTTCCAGATTCAAACAGAATAAATCCAATTCTTCTTCCACATGACTGTTCTTCAACTAAATTTGTCTTTAAAAAACAGTTGATTGAGGATACATTTCATAGTGCTTATAGTGGGCCCATTTGGTGAATCTTTCTGTAGCCCTAAAATTGCCCCAGTTATAGCTATGACAATGTCATCCACAGGAAGTCTCAGTGTAGCATATTCCTTTGTGCCATATCAGCATGGGGCCCATAGAGTATGAGGTTCAATAGTGCTGAGGAGAGAGAGCTTTAAGGGATTAATAGTAACCATCACAACATCAGTTGTTCTTTGAGAGGATTAAAATCTTGTACAATTCTTTTAAAGAGTGTAACTCCCCATCCTTTATATAGGGTATTTTCTAGTGTACTTTAGTCCTACTTTGCAAGTAGTTTGCCAGTCCATTCTAGTTTAGGCTAAAGAACAGACAGCAGGTGTGCACTGTCATCAAACAATGCTGTGGCAATACATTTCTTTTTGCATGTCTCCCTGGAGCCTTTTTCGATTGCAACTGTCACCCAAGCCCATCTGTTTTTTCTTGCATGTACAGCAAAGGAGAAATCTGGGACCCACACAATGCAGAGGACCTAAAAGTGACCAATTTCTCATTTATTTTAGGCACAAAAGAAGATAGTGTCGATCCCAAAGAATACTCAATTTGCTTTAGTCTAAATCAAATTGTTTCTACTTTCCCTTCCAAACTCAACCAGACATAGTTATCACTGCTTATGGAAGGGTCCTATGCCAAGTGAAGCTTGAAATTATTTGAAGACATTTGGTTCACCCTCCTAAGAGTCCCTTTGGCACCCTGGACTCCAAATGAATTAATGAATATGGAAATAAAATTGTTTTTTCAATGATGATCATAAAAATGCACAACAGCAGACAGCATGCCATTTATCCTCAGCCCTGGGGACTTCTTGCCCTAATGCAGACAAGCAGCATTTGTGCAGACAGCTTCAAAATGGAAAACAAATGGTTGGCTTGTTTCTAAAGTCAGATAAGACTTTTTAACCAGGCTCCTTTGTGATGCAGATAGTCTGCAGCCTCATCAGCTCTCCCAGTCTTCTCACAAGGAATCCAAATGCAAACAGATTTCACTAAGAGATTCATTTTCTTTATATTCAGTTAGACAGGAAAATACTTTTTTTTCCCCCTCCAGTGGCAAGTCCTTGGAGAATGGGAATAATTGTTTTTTTAAAAAAGAGAGAAGATGTCTATTAAAATGAATCAGTTCATCTCAGGCTTTATTAAATGTGTATTGTTCAAATACTTGATCATATTTCCATGGAGCTATTGAAATAGCATGTTTAGGAACTGCTAGGTCCATATGTCAAGATGTTTTCAGGTCTTTGGAAGAAAGATGCTGTGTTAGGACAAGATATTACTATTATATTAATATTTGAGACTAATCTAATCTTTATGAATTATAATACTCTTCCATGTAAACCAAGCCTGAATTTATGAGATTAGCATAAGCATATTTGGGGAAGAAGGGTTATTTTTTTGAATTATCATGTATGCCAAATATATTCATAATTTAGCTTCTTTGAATGTGAGATAGTAAATAATGATATTTGACATTTATATAGCTATTGATAATTTTCAGAGCTCATTAACACATCTTACCTCCTATGATCTTTTTATTTTATCTTTTTTATTTTTAATAAATAGATTTTATTTTCAAAATATATGCAGATAGTTTTCAACATTAACTTTGCTAAATCTTGTGTTCCAAATGTTTCTCCCTCCCTCCCTCCCTTCACTAGATAGCAAGTAATCCAATAAATTAAACATGTGCAATTCTTTTAAACATGTTTCTACATTTATCATGCTGCACAAATCAGAACAAAAAGGGAACAAAATAAGAAAAAAAAGCAAGCAAACAATAGCAAAAACAAAAAAAGTTAAAAATACTAGTTGTTATCCTCAGTTCCCATAGTTCTCTTTCTAGATGCAGATGGTTCTCTCCATCATACGTCTATTGAAATTGTCTTGAATCACCTCATTGTTGAAAAGAGCAAGTATATTACATAATCTTCTTGTTGCTGTGTACAATATTCTCTTGGCTCTGCTTACGTCACTCAGCATCAGTTGATTATGTAAATCTCTCCAGGCCTTTCTGAAATAATTCTGCTGGTTGTTTCTTGTAGAACAATACTTTCTCATAATATTCATTTACCATAACTTATTCAGCCATTCTCCAACTGAAAGGCATCCATTCAGTTTCCAGTTCCTTGCCACTACAAAAAGGGCTGCCACAAATATTTTTGCACATGTGGGTCCTTTTTCCTTTTTTATTATCTCTTTGGGATGCAGAACTAACAGAGATATTGCTGGATCAAAGAATATACATGGTTTGATTTGATCTTTTTAATAGCTTTGTGAGGTAGTCCAACATTATTTCCATTATACAGATGAAGAAACAAAAGCTCAGAAAGGTTGTGATTTGTGCAATGTCACAAGGATAGGAAGTGATAGATCTGGTCTTAAATTTGCAAGAGTGAAGTTTTACCATCAACCCACTTATTATGCAATAAGACCTGAAGGCTTGCTAAGTCAGGAACTGGAGATGAAGAAGAGGAGAATTCCAGACATGAGGCTAGCCACTGAAAATACTGAAAATGGAGTACTGTGTAAGGAGTAGCAAGGAAGCCAATGTCTCTAAATCCCAGAGTACTTCGGTAACAGGCAAAAGGCATAAGAAGAATGGAAAGGGACAAGTTTAGTAATATTTTTAAAAGCTGGATAAATAATTTTATATTTGTCTTGAATAATAATAGGGAGTATTGAGAGTTGAATAAGAGTGTGACATGGTCAAACTTTCCCTTTAAGAAGATATATTTGATAGCTTAGTGGAAGATGGGCTAGAGTGGGAATGAGACGGGTTGATCAACCAGGAAACTATTGAAACATCTAAGTGTGATGTGGAGAGAACCTATACCAGATACTGTCAGATGCAAGAAGGGAACATATAGGGGACTTGTTATGAAGGTAGAATTGATAGGTCTTACCAAATGGTTGCATATGAGAAGGTGAGAGTGAGAAATTAAGTTTTACCCTTGGGTTAACTGGGAGATTCTCTAAAAAAACAGAGAATTTTGGAAGAGGAAAGTGCTTTGGAGAAAAGAAGAGGAACTTGGTTTGGGATATAATGAGCTGAGTGTATCTACAGACTATGCAGTTGGAGATGTCCAATAGATCATTGGAAATATGAGATTGATAGTTGGAAGAGAAGCTAGGGATACACAAATAATAAATCTTAGAATCATCTGCAGTCAGTCAATAAACATTTATTAAAAGCCTAGCATGTACCAGGCCCTCTGCCAAGTGCTAGGGATACAAAGAAAGGTTGAAGGCATCCCTACCCTCAAGGAACTTGAAATGTGAAATGTGAAATCTTTTGAGTTACATTTGTTAACTCATCATCCACATCACATCCTTGAAGTTATTTCTTATATCCCCAAAGTTATTCCTTAGGTAATCTGCTCTCCTCCCCTCCTATATTCTTTACCTTGGCACACACACATATGTATATACATTGCATAAGCTCTCACTCAATTTCTAGCTTGGCTCTTTCATCCTAATCTGACCTTGAATTGTAAGGTCTATATTGTTAGAAGGCTATCATCACATGGCTAAACTCAAACTCTTTTAAGGTCATAGGGGGTAATCCTGTTGTAAAATGATATACTCTCTCTACTGATTACCATAGCTTTAAAGTTTCCACTGGTGTGCTTCTATTTGCACAAATTATTTTGTACAACTAATATCACAACGATGTTAAGTGAAAATTTAAACAATTATTTACTTAACAATAAGGTGAAAGCAATAATAATGATAATATCACAGGTACATATAAAACAAATATAAGTATATTACAGTACATATGTAAATCTGAGTCATGGTCTTCCATCAATGCATTTGGTAAATTTGTAAGGAAGAATGGGAATATACTTATAAAAACATGTTGAGGAGGTAGACATGAAGAAAATCCATGGACTTTTATAATTCACAACTTTGAATTTTATGCCTTAATGTCATGAAATCATTCAGAAATATCTGCTCTATCTGCTTTTTTTTTTCTTATGGTGTCACCCTGTATGCCTAAATTATGTACTCATTTTGACCATATTTTGGCAAGAGGTGTCAGATTCTATGTTATATGATCAGCTCATAGCAAACAAAACTTACAATAGAATTCCTTAGGCTTATTCTCTGAGCAGGACAGAAAAGTCCAGCCAGCTCTTCATTCACCTGGATTTTGTTTTTTCCTAGTTAAATCTCAGGATCTGTTCTTATAAAGAAAAAATTGCAAAGCCTACCTTTCCTATTTTAATTTTCCTTATTAAACCAGGGACACATCAGAAAATAAGTCTCCTTTGAGAGACTTTATCCCTCTCAAGATATAAATGAACTTCAGTATTTCTCCAGCTAATCAGCCCTGCTGCTGAAGATGACCATTATTCCCTGGTTCTCTGCCTTCTGCAACCTCAACTGAGTTCATTCTCACCTGATTATTCCACTCTCCTCTTAAGGATTTTTCACCCATTACTCTACTCTGCACTACCTTCAATGGTTTCAGTCCTGGTACTCAATGATTCATCTTTCCCTTATGAGATTAAAAATTCATAAACTCTTGTTTCCTGTGACTTATAAAACCAGTGACCTTTATGTAATCATCCCATAGTCCCCAAAGGATATTTAATTTATTATTTTTTGAGCTTCTTAAGCTTTAAAAACCATTGCATACAAATGACTTGAGGAACCACAAATCCCTGTAGCTTCTGTTATTCTGAAACCCTCAAAGTGTCTTCTTCTCAGTCTGTGACTCTAAAAATTATTAACATTTATATTTTAAGTTTAAAGTAAACAAATTGTTTTACTGCTCCTTTCAATGACTAAGAAGTTCACATAGAAACAAGAGAGTATCTTATATCCCTTATAAAGTGATATGCTGCTTTATTTATGCTACAATTCATGTTCTGACCTTTTGTAAAACAAATTGCTCATAACTCTTCTGAAAATTATGTTTCCTTATACATAGATTTTTAACAATTTTAATTAAACAAAAATTCTTTACATGTCTCTTTTAACTACTGTACTGTTCACCAAAGAAAGGAACATTACCTTACACCTTTCTATGGTTGATGTCTTTCCCTTTTTAATGCAGAAGTAAATTTTCTTCTCTCTTCAGTAACCAAACATTTTGTATAATAAAGAGGGAGTACAACACACACAGTGAACATACATACACATATACAAACACATACACAGAGGTATACAGGTATATTTGTTGTACACAAACATATACATATTCACATATTCTTTGTTCTTTTATCTCTAGCTTCTAGCACAGTGCCTGGCACATAGTAGATGATTTAGCTTGTCTATATCCTGCTATGACACCTACAAAAGCATGATATTCCAGATGGGCTCTAAACAGAGTAGGGTAGAGTAGGACTTTCACCTCTTACATTGTGGATAGAAACTAGGATGACATTAACTTGTTAAACTGTTATATATTTCAAGGAATTTTATATTATCAGCATATTGATGGAAGACACTTTGTTGGAAGTATGACTTTAAAGCCTCATTTTGTTCCATTGAATTGAATAGCATTTTTGATTTAGATTAAAGAGATAATAAAAGTAGTGTAATTTTATATTACCTTTATATATCATCAATTGTGTCATTGTAAAGATAGTTATCTTTTAGAATTACCATTTACAAAAATTTAGTTGTTTTTTTTTCTTATACTTTCGTCAACGATATCATCCAATAAATATGCAGATTTTCCTAAAATATTCTGTAGAGATGAGAAATTTTGGTTCAGTAGTTACGATATTTTCTTATTGGATTTTATTTTTACTAATGAGGTTATTCCCCCCCCCCCCAGTACTTTGTTTCTCCTCCTTTTCCTCTATAATATCTATTATAGACCAGGACATAAAAATATTTAATAGATGCTTGTTTGATAAATGGATCAATTAAATTTTTTTTCAATCAGATGATGTCTTCAGAATCAATCCATCAATGGTCTCAAAATTATGTCATCTCCTCAAACTCCCCTCCCCAATCCTAACCAGATAAGGACTTCTAGTCCAGGTACTCTTCTCATCTTTTTTTTTTTCCTTAATATACTTCCTCATGTAGCACATCAGAAACTGTGAGATTAGACTTCAGATGTTCTGACTTGACTATAACTGATAGAAAAAAAACTTTTAAAAATATTTAATAAAAATATTTTCTGAGTTCACCCCCTCCCCATTTTGATTGCTTATTATTCTCATTTTAGTTTTAGACATAATTGCCCCAATGATAATCTGGCTTATTTAGATCTCTCACCAAATTTTGTCTAGATCTTATTTTTTTCCCATTCCTCTTGTTTTATGAGTCACTTTTGCTCATAACCATTTACTCATTTAACTCTCAGATTTGTTAAACAAGTTTATGTTCTAAAAAGTTGTTGTCTTAGCAAAAGTGATAAATTATTTTATCTAGATGTTTAGGTGGCTATTTTGTTTTGTTTTGATTTTTTTTAATTTTCATTTTGTCTATATCTTTTTAGAGTTTCTTAGGAAATAATAAAAACCTCTATTGTAGTTGTAAAATCATGTCTGACTCTTTGTGACCCCATTTGGAATTTTCTTGGCAAAGATAATGGAGTGGTTTGCTATTTCCTTTTCTACAAACATTTTTCAGACTCACATGATTAGTTCATTTGCCCAGTGTCACATAGCTAGTTAGGGTCTGAAGCTGGATTTCAGGTCTTCATGACTCAACACCTGGTACTCTATCCACTATGCTACCTAGCTACCTCAATAGCCTTTATAATGGGCTAGTATTATTTTCTCTCTTTCCCTTTCTTTTATTACATCAGCTTGTTAAAATAGTTTCATCTCACCCTGGTCTCACACTTCCATAATTGATAATGATGGATTAAGAAACAGAGAACCTGGGTTTAAACCTTGGCTTTGTACCCAAATAATTGTGCGATTTTTTGCAAGTCTCTTCACTTCCAATGTGCTTTAGTTTCTTAAAATGAAGAAGTTAGGCTAAAAGTCCCCTAATGGTCCTTTTCAACTCTAAATCTATGATACCATGATCTCCTAATTTCATTATTTAAAAATCTGTATAGTTTTTATACTATATATTAAAGAGTTGATGGATCTAATTGTGAAATGATTCCACCAGTAACTAATTCTTTTCAGAAGATGTAGGAAAATTAGCATCTATGTAGATAGATGGTATCAGTGGCATTTGATCCCTTCTAGGTGTTGGCAAGTATGCTGGGAAATGGAAGCTTGGCTTCAAATTTGCCAGTTTGGTTGAGAGCTCTGAACAGAAAATGTAGGAGATGGTAAAAAAATATCTAGAAGAACTGTGAATATAAATATTATGATTAGCCAAACATATTGATTAGCTGTATATATAAATATATAGCCAAAAAATCAGAAAGAGAATGTTGGGAAAGGCTATTTCAGCTATTTTAATATTTATTAAAAAGCAGATATTTGCAAAGCTTCTACTACAATCTTGTTATGAATCTTCATTGTGGCATTGAGCCAACCCTGAATTTTAAAAAAATTCTCAGTAGAATACACTCTCTTATAGATCCTATTAGGTTGCAAAAATTTGGGGATTAAGCCTATTGTGAGTTCTATGTCTTCTTCTAGGATCAAATTAGCTAAAGATTGAGAGACTCATCACCAAAAGGCTGGCCACTCTGTTGATGATTTTTTTTAATATGATAACAAAGAAGATAACAATTGTTTATTTAAGCATAGAGGAGTTTCAATCTATATCAATAAATCAATATGCCTTTATAAATGCACTTGGAAGTATGAACAAGGATGAAATATCACTGTTGAAATCTATGTGAATTATTACTCATTCCTTGCCCTTGAGGACACAAAATAACAGTGAGAAAATATACACAAATGATAATGAACATTAATTAACACATGATAAGTATAAAGGGTGGGTAAGGACAACCATATGATTCATGGAAGTGTTAACTCATATTTCCACAGGGCTTTACAATTCACAAAGTGCATGTTTTAAGGTAAGTAATTAAAATGTTATTATTCTTCCTTTGTAGATGAAGACACCAAAATTCAGAGGAAAAAAAATAACACATATCTAATGCTTTACTTATATTATGTAATTGGAGGCTTCAAAGAGCCTTCTGAAGTAAATACTACCATGAATCATCATCCCCATTATTTTTAAACAAGGAAATTGAGATTTTAAAATGTTAAAGGACTTTCATATGATCACACTTAATATCAGAGAAAAATTGAAATCAAGTCCTCTTGATTTAAAGTCTAGTGCTCTACTAGAAAAAATATTTTCAGTGTGAACAGTCCTCTATTAATAAAAAAAATCTGGGTTCAAGTTTTTAACTGGTAAGTTATAAGCTTTGTGACCTTGCATAAGATATAATCTTTCTGAGACTTGAATTAATCATTTTTCAAAAGAAATTAAGTTTACATGTGAATTCTACCAAACATTTAAAGAACAACTAACTCCAATGCTATGTAAACTATTTGAAAAAATAGGGATTGAAGGAATCCTACCAAATTCCTTCTATGACACAGATATGGTACTGATACCTAAACCAGGTAGATTGAAAACTGAGAAAGAAAACTATAGAGCAATTTCCTTAATGAATATTGATGCTAAAATCTTAAATAAGATATTAGCAAATAGACTTCAGAAAATCATCCCCAGGATAATACACTATGATCAAGTAGGATTCATACCAGGAATGCAGGGCTGGTTTAATATTAGGAAAACTATTAGTATAATTGACCATATTAATAATCAAATTAATAAAAACCATATGATCATCTCAATAGATGCAGAAAAAGCATTTGATAAAATCCAACATCCATTCCTACTAAAAACGCTTGAGAGTATAGGAATAAATGGACTATTCCTTAAAATAATAAGGAGCATATATTTAAAACCTTCAGTAAACATCATATGTAATGGCGATAAACTAGAACCTTTCCATATAAGATCAGGAGTGAAACAAGGTTGCCCACTATCACCATTACTTTTCAATATAGTACTAGAAACTCTAGCCTAGGCAATAAGAGCCAAGAAAGAGATTCAAGGAATTAGAGTAGGAAATGAGGAAATCAAATTATCACTTTTTGCAGATAACATGATGGTATACTTAGAGAACCCCAAAGACTCTGCTAAAAAGCTATTAGAAATAATTCAGAATTTTAGCAAAGTTGCAGGATACAAAATAAATCCACATAAATCCTCTGCATTTTTATACATTACCAACACAATCCAACAGCAAGAGATACAAAGAGAAATTCCATTCAAAATAACAGTCGATAGTATAAAATATTTGGCAATATATCTACCAAAGGAGAGTCAGGAATTATATGAGCAAAATTACAAAACACTTGCCACAAAAATAAAGTCAGATTTAAATAATTGGAAAGACATTGAGTGCTCTTGGATAGGCTGAGCGAATATAATTAAGATGACAATACTCCCTAAACTAATCTATTTATTTAGTGCTATACCAATCAGACTTCTAAGAAACTATTTTAATAACCTAGAAAAAATAACAACAGAATTCATATGGAACAACAAAAGGTCGAGAATTTCAAGGGAATTAAATGAAAAAAAAATTAAGTGAAGGTGGTCTAGCTATACCTGATCTAGAACTGTATTATAAAGCAACAGTCCCCAAAACCTTTTGGTATTGGCTAAGAAATAGACTAGTTGATCAGTGGCATAGGTTAGGTTCACAGGGCAAGATAGTGAATAAAAATAGCAATCTAGTGTTTGACAAACCCAAAGATCCCAAATTTTGGGATAAGAATTCATTATTTGACAAAAACTGCTGGGAAAACTGGAAATTAGTATGGCAGAAACTAGGCATGGACCCACATTTAACACTACATACTAAGATAAGATCAAAATGGGTCCAAGATTTAGGCATAAAGAACGAAATCATAAATAAATTGGAGGAACATGGGATGGTTTACCTCTCAGACTTGTGGAGAAGGAAGGAGTTTGTGTCCAAGGGAGAACTAGAGACCATTATTGATCACAAAATAGAAAATTTTGATTACACCAAATTAAAAAGTTTCTGCACAAACAAAACTAATGCAAACAAGATTAGAAGGGAAGTAACAAATTGGGAAAACATTTTTACAGTTAAAGGTTCTGATAAAGGCCTCATCTCCAAAATATACAGAGAATTGACTTTAATTTATAAGAAATCAAGACATTCTTCAATTGATAAATGGTCAAAGGATATGAACAGACAATTTTCAGATGATGAAATTAAAACTATTTCCACTCATATGAAAGAGTGTTCCAAATCACTATTGATCAGAGAAATGCAAATTAAGACAACTCTGAGATATCAATACACACCTGTCAGATTGGCTAAGATGACAGGAACAAATAACAATGAATGTTGGAGGGGCTGTGGGAAAACTGGGACACTGATGCATTGTTGGTGGAGTTGTGAAAGAATCCAACCATTCTGGAGAGCAATCTGGAATTATGCCCAAAAAGTTATCAAAATGTGCATACCCTTTGACCCAGCCATACTACTACTGGGCTTATATCCCAAGGAAATACTAAAGAAGGGAAAGGGACCTGTATGTGCCAAAATGTTTGTGGCAGCCCTTTTCATAGTGGCTAGAAGCTGGAAGATGAATGGATGTCCATCCATTGGAGAATGGTTGGGTAAATTATGGTATATGAATGTTATGGAATATTATTGTTCTGTAAGAAATGACCAACAGGAGAAATACAGAGAGGCTTGGAGAGACTTACATCAACTTATGCTGAGTGAAATGAGCAGAACCAGAAGATCATTATACAATTCAACAATGATACTGTAGGAGGATGTATGCTGATGGAAGTGGATATCTTCAACATAGAGAAGAGCTAATCCAATTCCAATTGATCAATGATGGACAGAATCAGCTACATCCAGAAAAGGAACACTGGGAAATGAGTGTAAACTGTTATTTTTACCTTCTGAATCCAATTCTTCCTGTGCAACAAGAAATTCGGTTCTACACACATATATTGTATCTAGAATATATTGTAATATATTTAACATGTATAAGACCGCCTGCCATCTGGGGGAGGGGGTTGGGGGAGGAAGGGAAAAAAATCTGAACAGGGGAGGAAGGGAAAAATTCTGAACAGAAGTAAGTGCAAGGGATAATGTTGTAAAAAATTACCCATGCATATGTACTGTCAAAAAAAGTTATAATTATAAAATAAAATAAAAATTAAATAAACAATTAAAAAAAGAAGAAATTAAGTGACTTACTAACAGATCATTGGCTAGGAAGGATTTTTTTCCTATTTTCTTGTCTTAGCTTACATTCATTATTACCTTGACACAAGTGGCAACACACTAGTGAATTACATGGGTCTTAAGCTCAGACTTTCTAACTTGAAGTCCAATCCTTTTTTTGGTGTGCCAGGATGCACTGGCACTTGTAACCTCAGATATTTAAATATCAACTTAAAGAATATTAATAACAAGTAAACTGTGATCATGACAACGGAGGAGTTTTATTCCTTATATAAAGCAATAACAAGTAATAGAAAGTGTGACAGAGGGAAACCCATTGTAAAAATGTATTTACCTTAGAGGGAAAACATGATAGAGAATATTTAATAAAAGAAAAGGAGGGGAACAAAAGTGACATCATAGGAGAGAAAATGCGTGTTTTACAAAGAAAAGAATTGCTGAAGAATTCTTGATACAGATCATTAATTTATCATGGAGGTGAGATATTATAATTATGGAGAACTGCAACTATTTAGATGTCATTTTGTCCAAATCAGAGAAACTGATCAATTGCTGATTTCATCTCTAAGAGAGGAAGCAATGAATAAAATTACTTTATTGTATCTAATTTTGATCAATGGGGAGGAAATGTTTGATGAAGTGGGCATAACAAGAAGGTAACCATGCCATCTTATAAGTCTGTGACAGCCAAGTGGAAAATACTACATAATTGGATGGGATTATTTTTTTCTTTTTCTTTTCTTTTTAAAAGGAACATTAAACTAAGAGAACAGAGAGATGCTATAAAAATAGTGTATTAATCCAGTTATCATCTATCAAGTTCCAACTATATATACAGCACTATTATAAGTATTGTGGGTAGAATTTTAGGTAAGACATGGCCCCTTTCCTCATGGCTATTTTGGTCTAAAGAGCACTGGATTTAGAGACAAAAGACCTAAATTAAAGTTCATTACCAATTCCATTTACTATATCTATTTACGGGGAAAAAACCTAAACCAAAAACAAACCTCTTAGCTTCCCTGAATCCCAGTTTCTTTGTCAAATGAGCATATTATTAATTATTGCCACAGAATTATTGTAAGATTTAAATGAGATAATGTATGCAGAGTGGTAGGTGAATTAGCATAATCATTAGTACCTCATTTCCTCTTTCTTCTTTTCTACCTTTCTTCTCTTATGCTTACATTCATTATTACCTTTACACAAATGGCAAACATCTTTCACTGATTCCTTTTCCTTATGAAAGCAATTTTCATGCCTGGATTTCCTGAAAATTTAAATATTTTACTAGAAAACTCAAAGAACTTCTTTGTAAATGTCTGACATCTTCTACTTCACGGTTCTTTGGATTGGGACCATTTTCCATATAAGTTAAATAAGTTAAAAGCTTTCACTTTTTTGATGTTTTATCTTGATAAGAGTAACAGCCAAGTGTTCCAGAGAGAGATTTTGTATCTAACTTTTTGGATCAGAATCTATCTGATCCAACTATCATCATCTACTACACTGCACATTTCTTTCTTAATTACCTGGTGATCTTTTAAAAAATGCCTCTTTCCAAAGGAAGAATTGGTAAGTGATTATAAAACTTGGCACTATTAATACTAAATACTGCTATTCATTTATTCAACAAATACTTGCTATATACAAAATATTCTAGTAGTGTATCTTCCTAATTTTTTTTGTGGCATGCACATTTGCTTTTGTGGTGCTGTTATTTTCCTGTTTCTTTTTTGAAGTGCAGATGCAGAGGCTGGCAAGAGCCACTGGCTCCTTTCCTTCCTGGCACCCATTAGAGAAGCCTCCAGGATAATGAGATTGGGCTGATCCAGCCTCATGGAGGAGAAACGAGAAGTAGAAAAGCAAATGGATAGGGGTTAGGAATGCTTTCCAGAACCCCCAAGAATCTTAATAGAAAGTGCTGATCATGTAAGAGGTAGACTGGATACATAACAGCCACAGTGAAAAACATGGACTGAGTTAGGCACAGTGTATACAAAGGGGTTCCATAGCACCTGAGAAGATCTCTTCTGTAGGATGGAGTGGTGGTTCCTTATGTAAAAGAAGCCCTACCGTGAGTTACTTGTAGAATCTTCTGACTTCCCATATATTACAGAGAAGATGGGCTGGAACAATAAGCAGAGAATTTCAAACCTCAAAAAGGATTCACAAAGCCATTGAGGAAGAATTAAAAACTATGACAGCAACAACTACAATATCATTAAGGATCAGAACAATAACTAAATTTATTATTGGGAGAAAACTCAGTAAGTCAGGGGAGGAAAAA